>NW_010416979.1:2251-6703 GCF_000710305.1 Buceros rhinoceros silvestris | reverse complement strand
TTCACAGGCCACTCCAACCCACACCCAAAGGACAGGACAGCCCCAGGCTGCGCAACAGTTAAACCCCAGTATGTGCCTCGCAGGAGGGCCAGGAGATCCTGTTACTCAGAAAAATTCATTTGTCCAAGACAAACAGCAGCCGGGCATTGTTTCAGCATGAATCAAACGAGTGGAAACGCTCCTGTGCCATCCTGTTTTGCTGTCTGGAGGTTTCCCCCTACCTCCAGGATGTGCAAGCAGGCTCTGGGACGTTTCCTATTTGCTGTTCCCTTACTCCTCTGCTTCCTGCAAGCGCCTGTGCCCGGCACTGCTCGGTGCAGCAGCACAGCAGCCTGAGCCTTGTGCAGCCCCAGCCTGTGCCTGGAAAGTGCAGCCTACAGCTGGACAGCCAACAGTCAGCTGGTAGGAACACCACCATCTCCTAGAAAACTGCATCGCCTACAAAACATGCATGTCTGCACCCATTTACCTGCTCTGATGGGCCAAGTAGGTACCAAGGATCCAACACAGCCCAGTGGACTGATCTCCATCCATCCTCCCTGCTGCTACAGAGAGGGGAAGACAGCACCCAGGCCTTTTCCAGCCACTGGCGTACCCTGCCCTGAGGGTGCCAGTCCAGAGCTCCATGAGCAAGCACAGGAACACTGTTGACTCTCCCCTAGCCCTGTGACATTTTGTCCCACACTGGGGCAAAGCTGGTGCAGCAGAAAGCCATGTGAAGCGGGGAGAAAAATGCAAGTGGCAACGGAGAGACCCCACCACCGCCCTGTAACCCTCCTCCACCCTCACAACCGCTTTCCCAACTGATGCTTCAAGGCTGAGTACATGGCAAATCACACGACTAGAGATGGCACATCTGATTTCACACCTACAAAACGTTTTTATCTTGCTATAAGTATAAAAATAGCAAACTTTTTTTTTTTTAACAAAGACATTCATGCTTTGTCAGCTCGTGTTCTCATCTGGAAACCCTTTTAGCAGTGAGGTGTGAGACCTGCAGGGCGGAGGACTCAGTGGGAGGGCAGGCTGGCGTTTGCACAGCTCGCCCCACACTGGGTGATCTGGCGACAAGAAGGATCAGGAACTTGTTTTCACATGAAGATCAAAACAGCACAAGAAGAAAAGCACAACATAGCCCAAAGTGACCCAGAACGTCAAAACTCCAACAACAGAAAGTTCATCCCAAAAATGCAGCCTGTGAGGGTTGTTATTGCTTGGCTTGTTTGTTCCCACTGCGTCGGCAGGAGGGAGAAGAGCACGGCTTTGGCTCGGGTCAGATATCCAGTGCTCAGCCCTCTGGTCCCATGCCTTGTCCCCTGCCATGCTGGAGACCTGTCCCTCCAGCAGAGCACCTCAACGCTCTGCTCGGTCCCCTCCAGGCACGGCCAGACCCACAAAGCACACCCAGGCAGCAGAACACCAGTCCCACTCCCTAGGTATGTATGGAAATAACACAAAACCGATCCCTGCAGAGACAGAAACATGGAGCGATTCCACCACGGACTAACTGCAGGCAAACACATGCTTAATTTATCCCATTACAGGGGCTGCACCGCTAACGAATGGGACCTGCCCTGCTGGGCAGCACTGACTGGGACTGACAGTCCAACACAGCCCTGCAGCCGCACTCGGCTGTTGCTGCTCCCTCCATCCTGCTTTAAGCTCTAACAATTGGATATGATTAACTGGGGCTGGATTTACCATTCTGGGCACCAAAATCCTGCCAGGACACCCAAAGCGGATACAGGAGCCCTCCGTGCTCCAAGCGCAGTGCTGCCCTATGGAGACAAGGCCTCTGCGTACACGTTCCTCTTGTCCCCACTCTCCCTGCCATGAGTGCGAGCTGGGAGGGGAGGTGACACTTCTGCCACAGGCATAGAGATGTCTTTTTCTAGCCCAGGGACAGTGGTGACTTCTGCAGTTTGAGCAATCAGAAATGCTCTTGTGAGCATCCTCTCAGCTGGCTTGGGCTTCTAGGAAACGATCAGTGGTGATTAACATCTATCGATCCCCTGCTGATGAACTTCTCTTTATCCCCCCTCTCATCCCATCCAGATGGACATGCAGCAGGAACGGCTGCTCAAGATCTTTGCAGCTCAGACTTTTCCCAAGAGTGCTGCTGGTCATGTCTTAGGAGGGTCAGTTATTGATCTCATTACTAAGGCTTCCAGTAGGGATAGAAAGACACACAGAGATCTTAAGCTTTTTTATCTTTCTCCAAGAACAGTTCCATTAGGATTAGCAAATCTATCCCAGGCATCCCAGATGCTCAGACTCTGCTCAGCTGAGAAGCCATTGAGGCATCCTCGGTTAATGATCTGATTCACCCTGGATTAAAACAAAACCTGAGATTCATCCTTGGAACAATGCAGGCTTCACTAAACCCATTCCTTTATGGACCACCCTGGAAACACCTGTGTCCCTGAAGCCCACCAGTGGCCAGTGGTGAGTGGGAAGAGCTGAGCTACTCCTCGGGTGTGTGGGTCCCATAGCTGTCCGCCACCACAGTCAGCACTGGCTGGTGGACTAAGGGTCTGAAGAGCAAGTGACCATGGGGCTATCATAACGCTTGCAAGCCCAGCTCACCCTCAGAGTTGTCATTCAGTCTTCCCTGGGGCAACATTTCTTCAGCAGAAGGTGCACTCATGCTCCAGGGACCCAGAACCTCACTTGCCCAGACTCAACCCCTGCTCTCTGCAATATTCACAGCCAAAACCTCTGAGACCTGACAAACAAACTGATGCTCCAGAATGCACTCACAGCGTGTCAGTGGGCACAGCCAGGCAAACACACCTCTAGCAGATGTGCTATAATCTAGGTACGGATTTTGGCACTGTTGACCAAGAGCTTGGTTGTGGAAGCCTTGTGATGCTGTGTGAGAACAAGGAAACCACAGCGACACTCTACATTTTGTTCATACTGACCTACAAGGTTCAGATTAAGTACCCCTGCAGAGATTAAAGCAGGGAGACAGCTTCCCCCGAGATTTTCCTCCGAACACCAACCTGAGTTGAAGGGAAGACACGCCAGCCACCCTTTTCCCATGCCCTGCTCCCCATGGGGAGGGGACTGTACCTGTACACTGGCTGCATCTCCCTGGCGATCCCAATGACCGCTCCCTCCGGGAAGTTGTCGAACTCATCAAACAGGTCTCGGATATTGGCCTTGTACTTCAGGTCCAAGTCTACCTGGATGATCTGTGTTATTTCTGAAAGCACAAGAGGAAAAGTCAGCTACATGAGACAAAACTGTAACCAGTGATTACCAACAGCTACTTGACTAATTACACCCAATCAGCCCTGTGGCAATTGGTCAGGGCAAATGCAATCCAGCTGCATTTTAGGCACGATTTCCTTCAAAAAGCATTTCTAATGACCTCCTGCTTCTATCTACTCCCCCTCTCCTTCCAGAAGACTGGTTTTCCTTATGACTGACAAAACCAAGAAGTAGCTCCAGTCCAGCCTCCCCCGTCCTGGAAGTGCTTCTGCAGGAGCAGCCACTCAAAACCCCTTCTGCTGCCTGCTTCTCGGAAAAGCTACCAACTCCACGAGCACTTCCCAGCACAGGCTCCCACAGCATCCCTGGCTTGAAGCATCAGAGCGATTCCCACCATGGACAACATTAATAATTCACTCAGCCACAAGACACCCTCAGCAATGTCTGCACAAGCTCATTAGCTGCCAGTGGCCTGAGATGGGCTTCCCCGAGGGCAGAGATTACAGCCCCCTGCCTGCACAGAACTGTTGACAGTCTGTGGCAGCCTGGAAAACATTTTTATTGCCAGTGGTACTCTGTCAGAGACAGGGTGGGTTGTGCTGTCACGGAAGCATCTTCCACTTGCAGAGAGAGCGTTGGGAGTGAGGAGCAGCTGGAGGACACCATTATCAAGGCTGGAGCTTGTTAACAGGGTCAGGCCCCTGTCTGCATCTCTCATAGCTTCCTTTGCAGCATGCAAGACTGATGGATGGAGACGATGCTTGGGAGAGTGTGCAGGAGACGTGCCTGACTCTTGTCCCAGGTGGATTTGGGGATGGATGTTGTATGGATGGCAGCAGATGAAGTGGAATGCAGCAAATGCTATGAGAGATTGGGTGGGTTTTCCCAGCCCTGGGCAAAGCCACGGTTATCTTCTGGACAGCCACGCTTAGCCCTGCTCAGGGACTGCGAGTGGAGCGGAGCCATTCCCCGTGGCGTTACGTAATGCCAACACTATTTATATGTGTTATAAAAGCCAAGAGCAAACTGCCTGGGTTACTTAGCATTTGGCACTAATTGGATTATAAAGACAGTGTCAACCCGTTTTTGGCCCCCACTCATCATGCCCAGATGCGGTTACAACCTCCTGTGGGCTGTGTCAGATACGTGTATCACCACCATTTTCACAGCGCTCGGCAAACCGGGCCCCAGCCCCGCTACTGCCCAGTGCTTGCAGCAGGAGGACCAGCCCCGCCC
>NW_010416979.1:0-2178 GCF_000710305.1 Buceros rhinoceros silvestris | reverse complement strand
GCGGCAGGAGCCCCAGCCCCGCCTGCCCTCGCCCCATGCTGCCTGCAGCCTCTGTGGCTATGGGCAGGCTGGTGTTTCTGGGGCCCACACTCCAGCTTTCACACCACTGCAGTTCCTCACCCTCTTGCCCCACCGCACTTGGGATAGGCTGTTGGCCACCCCCAGCCTGCTGAGAGCAGGAGGCAACCTCTGTTTTCAGCCCCCAAACTCACTGTCAGGACTAGAGATGCAGAGCCGCAAAGGGCAGCCAGGCACGGGCAGCTATCCGCCAGCACAGGAATGAGCTCTGCTATTTCAAACGTGTCCATCACTTGGTGTTTGTGGTTCAAGCAGATGCTGGGCTGTAGAGCCACTCTGAATTTTTTGCAGATTCTGCACTAATCCAGGGCTCTTGGCAATTGGTCATATCTACACACTGTCCTCATTTAAGAAGGAAAAAGCCCTGTGAGGTTAAGCAAGAAATATACTGCTTACTCTGCGAAGCATCCAAGCAGAAATATAAATCAAGGAAAAATAGTATCGAAGCTACAACCCAGGTTGTATCTCAATTTATTTTTTTAACATTCATCACTCTGTATCTGCTAAAGGGAAAGGCCTTGCTCCCTTCAGCCAGAAGTATGGCAGTCCCCAGGCCTCCCTAGTATTTACCACCACCATAATCCTCTGTTTGCAAAGGTTTAAAACCCAGGCGTAGTAATTCACTACAGGCTAAAGCAGGTCCTGACCTCAAAGCAATTTCCTTCAGGCTTCCTGACTGCCTCAGAAATCACTAGTGCAACTCAAGCAGGTGAATAGGCAGAGCAGAGGATGTCTGAACGGGGAGTGAGACGCGTATCCCAAACACCTCAAACCATGCCAGTGGTCCATGCCACAGCAGTGCAAAACCCCAAATCCTCAACGCTACTGCACTCAAGAATGTCCAGACCCATCACAAAAACTCCAGAGCGAGGAGACCCGGACCTCCAGGGCAAGGAGACCCTGCATCTACATCACAAGCTCAGCCCAAGAGAAACAGTGGGGGAGCCTGAGCCCTCCAAGGCGCTGCCGAGGGTGGGAAGGGGGAATGAGGTTCCCAGAAGGATCCCAGCACGGCTCACTCCAGTGCACAGCAGCCTTCTGACGCTTCATCAGGTTTCAATTAAATCAACTGCGAGGCACGTCATCCAATTGTTCTCTAAAATTACAGATGAGCGCTAACTGCAATTAATCACACTGGAGAACGAAAGCTGAGCTTGGGGGAAGCTCTAATCCCAGCCCTGCCTGCCCCAGCACCAGCACTGGTCCCATGCTGTGCTGGCAGAGCCCCGCAGGAAAAACTCACTAACAAATCAGACCCAGAATGATAAGTACTTTTACTTTTTTTTTTTTTTTAAGCAAGCATGAACTGCAACACAGAGACAAAACCAAGCACGGGTGCCATCAAGTGCCGTTTTTCCAGATGCAGCTTGCACAGATAGATTAATGGTCAAGGCGATTTCTCTGCCTGGGACTGGCAAGGGGCCAGGCAATAATATTTATGATGTATCATGCCCTTTCACCCTTTCACAAAACGCTTTGTCCTGGCTGCTGTGTGTGTGGGGGAAGGAATCGTCTGCTCTCTTAGGCACAACCTGCTTGGAGGGGTCCAGCTGGAAATGTGGGAAAAGGCTGAGAGTGTTTTGCTCTGCAAGTGAGTTCCTTGACTCTGCCATACTGCATATTACCCTCTGCTCTGTTCAACTCCAGCTCTTCCAGCCGTGGCACATAAGGGGGAGTTATACCCCTCAGAGCGGAGATGATCTCCATTAGCAGTGACAGCTTTATGGCACAGGCTGGTCTCACTCAATGCTCGTAATGTTTTACTGCAGCCTCGGCAGGGCAGCTCTCCGGGCTTGGCTCAAACCCTCCCTCCGGCTGTGTCCAGAGGAGAAAGACCAGCTTCAGGGATGTGCAGTCCCACAACAGGGTCTGTGGCGCTGGAAACTGGGAGAGAAAGCCAGTGCCCAAGCCACCTTGCACTGGAGCTCAGCTGCCAAAGAGAGGGAGAATCTAGGTTATCCCAGAGGACTCCAGAGAGATGCTGGTGCAGACCCTCTCTTCCAAGAGCCTCTGCACAGCAAGGGGGCACAGGCAGGTGGAGGTCACTTCCTTGCTGCCCAGCATCTTCTGCTTAAATGTGCAGAAGTCTATGGGGCCGGA
>NW_010416978.1:0-16756 GCF_000710305.1 Buceros rhinoceros silvestris | reverse complement strand
AGGTGGGTGGGGAATTGAGTGTTGAAGTATTATATACCCTCCTATAGAAACCTTCCTTTATAGCTGGCTTTTCTGCTTAAAAAACAATGTCAGTGAAAGCTAAAAACATAACCTTAAAGTTAAAAAAATCTAGCTAGAATTGGCGATTTATTTTCTGGAAATCTTTTAGGCAGAAGATTAACTAAAAACTACCTCCCAATACTAATTTTCAACATTTTTCAGTTAAGATTTTGAAAGGAGTAGAAGGAATCTACCTTCCCCACCTGATCTTGTTCTTCCACAAAGTCTTTACAATCAGAAACAGAAAACAAGCAAACAGCTTAATCCCATTCTAAAAAGTTATCTAACCTTTCAACGTCAGAAGAACTAGCATACAGTATTCTTCAATTATTTTTAGCCTTTAGAGTGCATCTCACATTACTTTCTAGAGTAGCATAAAGCAAATATAGCATCGCTATTGCAAAATCCTCCTGGCCAAAGAGCAGAAACAGATTTCACAACCAAAGCAAAGGGGACTGAAGCCACAGCCACTCACCAGGTGCGAGGCCCCTACCTCTGCTCTCTTAGTGAAGCTGCTCCTGCTCACTAAGAGTGAGTTTTTGAGAATGAGATGGGAATACCCTTCCCGCTGAAATTCCCTGCGTGTCAGCAAGCCTCGAGTGCAGCTTTTTGCAGCTCTTCTGAAAGGTGTGTAAGTTCTCAGACAGGATGTCACAACTTCAGATGCTACCTCCTCCCATGCAATGTATCCAATAAGCCAGACTATTACTTTTTCTTTGCACCATAAGACAACATAACTTACAAAAGCTCACAAAAAGCAAATGTCATATTTCACTTAACACCAGCTGACCCAATCTATCTAGGTATTTATCACAAAGAATTATACCTTCAGCAAGTTTCCTCTCCACTCACTCCAAACTACATATTAAAAATGTCAGGTTTGCATGCCCAAACAGGAACCACTATCACACCTACCAAGTACAATTTTCAGGGAAGCATAACCAGTAAATCAAGTAGTAATTGTGAAAGCAACTCACATCAAGCAGATGCAAATTAAGGAAAACTTCCTTTTGTAAAACTACTTACTCCGTACTTGTTTAATAACAGGTTTCATAGGTTCCAGCCAAATCTGAAATTAAAAAAAAAATTACAAACTGACATTCATATTTGAATAGAATATGAAAACATCAAAAGTAAATTCAAATAAAGCAGTAATTTATGAACATGCATTTCTTCCTCATTGCACTGCCAAGACAACAGAAATCATGCCAAAACACACAGCTGTAGACAAGAGCCAGGCTATAAAATTACAAAAGGTTTGGAGAACATGACAACGTCCACCTTCTTATCCCTTCCATGTTTCGTTCATCTGTCCTACCTACCTACTTAAGGATTTTTACTCAATATTAATTTCCCATAAATGTTTCTCTTTTTACAAGCTCATTTTTAAAGAAAGACTACCATTGTTCTAGTAAAAGGGGTACCCATAAAACTAATACAAAATATTCTGGATGCTCAACCTTGGGTTTTTTCCCCTGCCCTTCCAAACAAAAAACTGTAACAAGACAATTATGTTTGGTTCTTACTAATTACTTCTCTGTCTAAGAGAGCGCTGAGAATTTTAAGAACCTTATTAGATGTGGAAACATTTTGGATGCTTTGCAGAAGAAATGGAAGCTAAACAAGCTTTACTGTATCTCCTTTGCCCAACAGCTGCATGTATTAGTGCTATTAGGACTCATGTTTTCAGTCATATTTTCTGCATGAGTCCTAAAACTAGAAAAAGTAATAAAGAAAAACAATAAAGGCATTGTTCTGAAACATTTTCTAGTTTAGAAGCCACAGTGTCCTCTGCAAGGTACAGGATAAGCGACTAGGAAGATTACAGACTGTCAGTATTTATCTACATCAAAAACTTTAAAAACTTGCAGGTCTGTCTATCTGTTAAGTTTGTATTTATGAGGAAGAGGTTCCTAATGACTCTTTAAGGAAATTGAAGACTGAATTAACTGAAGATAAATATGAACACTAACAAAAGTACACACTGTAATGTGATTTTGTAAGTGCTTCACAAACTACACTTTGAGTTGATGTTTCCCCTTTCAGGGGGAAGGAGGATTTTATGTATGTGCCTGAAAGTGGGAACATCAGCAAGTATTTAACTGCTTTATACATTTTTTACATTCAACAAGAAGTAGAACCTGACTCCTTCCCTCTGCTTTATTACTTGTCATCATTCTGGTGAGCAAAGTAGATTTACAAGAATCAAAGAGATAATCCTACAGAAGACTCCAGCAGACTTTGCAACATTTGACACTCAAGCAAATGCATTCACCCAATCTTTTTACTAAGCCAGTTTTGTCAGGGAACTGTACATACCCAATAAGAATGGATGTTTTGGAACTCAATCCCAAAGTAGTCTGATTCAATCAGATTCAGATGCTTGTAAACTTCTGTCAATAATGTCTGTCCGTAATATTTTGACTAAGGAAGGAAAAAAAAATACTGTGAGATTGATGTAAGTTTACAGCAGATAAAAAAAAATACACCATATTCAGAAACTACAGAAAAATATCTCAAAGATTTTTCATGTTATTCTTGCCGCTGTAACATACAAAGACTGAATATACAAGCATGGTTCCATAAAAACAGCTTTCACAGGATCAGAGAAACTCAAGCTGGACAAGACCACTGGAGGCCATCTACATCCAAGCTCCTGCTCAAAGCAGGGTTGGCTATGAAACCAGACTAGATCAGCTGCAAACTCTCTGCAGCTCCTTCAGTAAACCAGCACCATTTGTTTGTGTAGCTGGATGGTGTGGCTCTCCTCCAGGTTCAGTGGACTGAAGTAGAGGCTGCCAAACCCCTGTTCGCATGCACACCCCCTCATCCGTACCAAAATCAAGGATCCATGGCCACACACAACTAACACACCAGCAAGACTTCAATATATATGCAGATGCCCTAAGCGAGTCGAAGGCAGCTGAGGAAGGCTGGTACCGGGTGGTTTGCGCTCAACCAGAATTTAGCCCTGACCCAAGGAGCACCAGCTGGCCCCACAGGAAAGCAAGAGCTGTGCAATCAGTATCGCATGGGGCCAGGCTGACTGCTGCCAGGGATCGTCCCAACTGAGCAGAGGCTGCTCACTGCTGCATATGCATGGCCTGTGCTGACAGAACCAGGACTCATCTTCTACAAGGCAACATCTCTGAAAAACCCGAGCATTTTTCTTAGAACAGCGTTCAAGAAAACACAAGGTGATAGTATTTATTCTGTTAATTAAGAAATAAAAAACAGTGGGACTCCAAACATTCTCCTCTTGCACCGTGCATTCTGTGTAAAGTCATCTGCAGTGAATTCCTCCCTCAAGAAACCCACTCAATAGTCCTTTTCACAGCCAAATCAGGTGCAAATCCATAAAACAAACATTGGCAGAAAGCAGCTCTAATAATACAGGAGAAAACAGGAAAATTTCACAGCACGCCCAAAACAACTATGCTTGGGTCTGCTTATTAAAACATATGAGCTTGCTCTCTCACCATCATTATTGTATGACTGTAGCATCCGCTACAAGAAAAACGGGATTTATGAACCCGGACATCGGCCCATGAAAAGACGGACTTCCATACCTGCTCCAGCAATGCAGAAAAGCTAGCGGGATGGCTAGTGCAGGCTGCAGAAGGAGACAGGATGGCTGCTGATGGCCATGTCCTACCTTAAACCATGGAAGTCATCCTGCAACTGCAGTGACAGGATCTGGCATCACTCTGGTCAGCCAGGTGTTTCTGCTGGATCACCTCGGGCATTCAAGCCAAAGAACTTGATAATTTGGGAAAGTCAGAGTGCCAGAAAGCTCCACAAATTTCTCATCAAAGCAGGCACACAGTTCTGTAATTGACTCTTTAAACTCAGAACAGTGTATCTTTTAAAAGTATTAGGCATTATAATAAATTAGTAATAGAATTAGCATAATTTAATAAAATGCAAATGAAACTATATAACACAAAGAATGGGACACTTTAAAATAAAAAGGGTTTAAAAAGGTAAAAAAAGATGGCGAAAGTCGAGGAAATTGTTTCACATTACTGAGATGCACAAAAATTCAAGAGTAATTGCATCCTACAGGAAAAAAATTAACTGTTGATGTTTTTAGAACTGTGCAATCCAGCTAAATACCTCTGTACCACTGGAAAAAAAACCGAACCAACCACAAAACTTCAGCGAGAAAGAAGTACGACAGCTCTGCAGCACTGCAAATCTGCAATAGCTTTGCTCTATCACACTGCTGTAAATGGAGATGACTTAATCCAATGCTATAACCAAGGAGGAAAGTACACAAACAGAAGGACAGAGAATGATACAAGATCAGTTTGTCCTTCTCATTCATACTTTCACAAGTCATGGTTATCTCTATGGGTATGAAGTATAGGTCAGGCAAATTCACCTGGCGCAAACATGATTCATTCAAAAAATTTCTTGGTATCATGCTTTATCAGGCCACTGGTGCTGAAACACCCAAATAAAACCACAAGTCAAGAGAAATGATCCAGTTCTTCGCCACTTCAGTGGACACAGAAACATCTGGTTGGGAGACAACACAGTATGGTGAAGCGTGCTCTCCTTTTTTTCTGGACAAGTTTTGTGATGTCTAAAACGGCATTTTCTTTGTAGGAACAGAGTTAAAAATTTTTTTAGCCAAAATCTGTGCTTGCAGAAGACTCTGTGGGTACGGGATTTGATTTTTAAATTATAACAGTGAAATAAGGAGTGGTACAGGTAATGGTAAGCCACACCTTCAGTAAATAATATTCTTGCTTTTTTGTCTACACGCATGTTTCTCAGGCAGGTTGCACACTGCTTGCCACAGGACACACATGCTCCTGAAGAAATGCATTTAAGGAGTGGTACAGGTAATGGTAAGCCACACCTTCAGTAAATAATATTCTTGCTTCTTTGTCTACACGCATGTTTCTCAGGCAGGTTACACACTGCTTGCCACAGGACACACATGCTCCTGAAGAAATGCATTTTAAAAATTAAATTTTTAACTTTCAGAGAAGATATCCTTAAAAATAGCAGGTCTTTTTTTTTTTTTTAAAGCTACAGATACACAGGCATTTATTATTATTGTATGCCTACTGTTCACAGGCACCACAGATTTGAGAAAGGAATACTTTTTAGACAGTAATTTTTGTGAAGGTGCAGTGACATCCTGACCGACCTCATATACTTCCATCTGCAGAAGATAGGACATGCCAGCCTGCCTTTTCATTAACCTCTAGGAAGCCACTGGAACACCAAAAAATGTCCTGTGATCCCAAGTCTCCGATTTCTCATTTGTGGAATACGCAGAAATTCCAGTTCCAACCACTTTCTGTTATAATTGACAAACTTAGATGAACTTGTGAAAGATATCTGCTAGCAGTTAGACAAGTTTTAAACTTGTAAAACTTGTGCTGACAAAGGAAACTGTTTCCTGTCTGTTGCTAGTTATATACCGGAGTTAAAATTATCCTGATCAAACAGTAGTACACAGGTTTCTCGCAGGCATGGCATTTAAACTGAGTTATGTCTCTGTGGCTCCATCAAGCTACACGCCTGATGACAGTCTAGCTTTCTTCACTTCCCCAAAAAGGGCATCTGTACAGCATATATATCCTGAGCACCTCTCTTTCACTGCGCTCACTTCAAGAGAAGCTGGAGATGAAGGAATTAGGATGATTGGAGCTGGGAGCACTCTGCAAGTGATTAAATTATAAAGGTGCCATCCAAATATTAAAAGTGTAAAATTATTTTGACTGGGCTATCAACTATAACTTTGGGTGTCATTCACAGTAACATTTTAAGAAAAACCTCATTCTAAGCTGAATATAATTTCATAGTACTACTTTCAAAGAATAAAGCAAAAGCAACAATAACAATGCACATTTTAAAGCAATAGTACTGATTTAATTTTATTAAAAAAAAAGAATTGCTCTCAAAAGCTTCAGACACAACAGAATCTTTTAGTAGTCTGTCTCAAATGCTATGGGAGAATTCTTAGAGCGATTTATTTCCTCAAATGCTTTCCAAAAAACTTCTTTAACATTTTGAAGTTGACAAAAATGAAAGTTAAATAGAGGGTAGCTCCATATCATTGTTTAATCTGCATAAAAGCAGCACAAAGCAAAATCTTTTAAGTAATTAATTACTGCAGTGTTGACAGGGCAAGAAGTTGCATGAATGCATTTCAGAAAGGTTCTGTTTTCAATACAAATTCACAACATGGCATACTTTCCATTCTAAACTTCTCAATTACTCATTATATACTGCCAAGACAACTTCTATTATTTAGTTTATTGTTTATTAATGAAAGGGGAAAAACCCCATAGGGTAAAGAAAAAATAAACAGGCAGCTAACAAAAGCTTTCCCTTGTCACCCAACTCTGCCTACAGGCTTTTTTAACAGGTCATCATTAGAAGATTAGATTTTTTCAAATTGAATTGTATATTCAGATCAAGCTTGAAAAGATCCCTCAGAGATGCACAAGCAGGGTATCCTGACAGGTGGTGATGCTCCGGAGGGCCCTGGATTGACAGAACACCTGCACAGCAATCCTCTGCCTGCCCACAGGAAGAGTAACGCCTTCGGACCAGGCTCAGTGCTAAACCACCATCAGACAGGAAAGAAATTAATTGGAACATTAAGGTGAAGTTTCTTGCTTAAAGGAAGTATCTGTACTTTTTACTCAGAAAAGTATATGTATTCAATATTAGCAATTTTTAGGACAGAGGAGTAAAATACAAGTAATTTTAAAAGTTAGAACTACTGCTATTTTTATCATCCTATTATTCCTTAAATTCTCAAATATCACTGCCTACATGGCAGATCCTCCCTCTGTCATAACTTTTTAGCTTAGGAAGACCAAAAAACAAACTAAGAACACACAGTCTATGATTTTCAGTTGGCATAGTTCTATATTATCAAAACCAATTCTTCCTCAGTAACTCCCAAACACGTCTTTCAGTACATCTTAATTTTGTGCTTTTTGGCTTTAAAAAAGCCAAACAAAAACCCCACATTTTTTCCAGTATTCTCATAAGGAATAGTATTCTATATTCCATAGTGGACAAACTGCCATTGCTAAAACTATTCAAAAACTATATCCACTTTTGGCAGCAGTTAAGCTTGAAGTGAGGAAAAATAAGACAAATAAACCAATCCAAAAGCCAAGAGTTTGGAAAAAAATGAAGAGTTAGAAAGCGGAGGTAGTAAAATGGAAACTCTAGCACAGCCAGTGCCAGAGGAGCCACTGGCCTCCAACTTCATCAAAGACCAGCTGACCTTGGATTTTTTGTTACATAAATCTGCAGCTGTGGGGAGACCAAAGCCTCCAGCAAACAGTGTATCTGAATGAGAGGAAGTTTATATTTGACATCATCACTGACAAGTGACCAATACAGAGCACCCCACAAGCAGCCAAAGAGAAGCACAGGCATGAAAAGTGAACTGAACTGATTTAAATAAAGACCTCTTCTCCATTCACGCATTTTCTTCCCCTCCTTTTGGTGCCCTTTAGTGGCCTTCCTAATGAAAAAGAGATTTCTCATCTTTTGTCCCATTAAAAAAATTACAATTGGCAACTAAACATAGTAGTTACACTAGAATTGTTATTTCCTCTCTTAATCAGAGATACACAAACATTTCAGTGAGTTCACAGCTCTGTTTATCTATGGTCCTTTTGTCATCTGTGAGATCTCTGTCCAAATTCAGTATGATGCATAAAAAACACCTTCAAAAATCCCGTATAAACGCCATGTATAAACAAAACCTGCATTTATGAACAGAAGGTGTACATTTATTATAAAGAAGGAAATAATAATATAAGATGGCAAGGAATATCATTCATTAACTTTTTATTTTCATGCCTAAAACAAGACCACCTTATGGCTCTATACTTAGTTTTTAATTTGCTAGTCAGAAAAGTAAAAAACAGCTGTCTTTTTTCAGTACTTTATTAGTTTCTTCAATTTTCATTGGAACAAGTAACTCAAATGAAAACGGTTCCTGCCTCCCCAGAAGAATGGATACCTTTTTAACAACAGATGTATCAAACTCTGGTTTCACGTGCTCAGCCAAATATTGCTTAAAATACTCTTTCATTAGGATTATCTGAACATTTAACAATAGCTTTCAGATTCAATTATTTCAATTTTTAATATTTGGCTGTTTCGTACCCCTGAAGTCCCTACCTGCCTCTTACTGAAGAAGACAACCCTGACTTCCTCCAGCACTGGGTCAAGAGCTGGGAGTCAACCCTGCATGCACATGAGGTTTGTGAAACTCCTTACAATTTTCTATCCTAGTCCCTGGTATGAATGCGTTTTGTTGTTCTGGGGTTTTTTTAAATTTTTTTTCCACCCAAGGAAGCACAGTCCAGCTGCCAGCACACCAGAGGTTTCCCATGTGCAGTAGCAGCCTTTCTGCACGGCACTGGGAGAACCCCCAGCTCCTCCTGGCTTGCCGCAAGGAAGCCGAGTCCATCGCCAGACCTCGTTTCCCATGTCCACAGCCTGCATCACCACTGTGCTGGCAGGGCAGGCCCTAGACAGTGGCAAGCATTGCTTCTGGAGGAACACAAACATCCCCATCTGCCCCAAGCTGCAGCTGCACGGCATTTCTTATTTCACAGACACAGACTGGACTCTGGGAATACACTGCTGCTCTGAAAATGATTTCATAACTTCTTCAAATTCAGAGAGTGTACATTTTCACCTTAAAAATTTACTTTTTTTTTTTAATATTGTGCATTATGGTATTTCTACATGGCATTGAAACCAAATTTACTCAAATAGGGAAGCTGTAAAACCAAATAAAAATTTCTGAGCCTTTTTAAGTTACATTATTACACTGCATATTGGGCATAATTCTTTGTTTAAAAAATATTCTAAGACTCAACCCTCACCCTCAAGATTTTTTGTCCTAAGATTTCAGTGTTGGTTTTATGGGGGTTTTGGGGGTTTGTTTTTGGTTTTTTTCTTTTTTCTTTTTTAACAGAATCTATAGCCAGACAAATTATTCTGGAAAGGTGAGCTTCTGGCTCATTTAGTTAAGGTTAAAACCTATGATCATTTAAAGGTTCAAGCAGTATTAAAGCACTTCAATGCCAAATGAACTAGCTCTACCCAACGAACATACTTTTCCAGAGTGGCGGGATTTGCTGGGTGCCTGAAAGTAGACAAACAATAATATGTTGACATGGGAAAGGATCCCCAAGAGGAAGGGAATTATGTGAATGAGACTGGGAAACGTATACGTAGATAGCCTGTAGAGACAAAAAATGGTCCCAAGTTCCAAAAGCTCTCTCATGCTGAAATACGTGGAGCACTCGAAATAAAACATGTTGCACTCAGAGAAAAACAAAACAGCACCATGGTTAAGCCATGTTCAACCAACACATGATCCCCAAGCATGGAAGATCCACATAAAAATTATCGTGCGTCAAGCACAAATTCTCAGTTGCTTTCATTACCTGGAGAGAAAACTACAAACATGAACCCCCCAATACCTCTGTTTCATACACTGCTCTAGACTAGCTGGCGAGCAGGTAAGTCACACAAATGAAAACTCTGGACCATGTCACTGCAAACAATCTCACAGGACACTGCTGCTTGACAGTTTGGCACCAGAGTAGATGCTTGCTAGTAATTAAACATTCAGACAACAGCAGCAACAGCATCATAGAAAGCAGCTGCTTTGGGGTGGCTGATCCCACGCAGAGGCAAAGATCACGGCAGTGGAAATTCCAGAAAATTGAGCTAACAGTAATGCTGGGACAGTTTTTACAACATGTACTGTTTCAAATAATCTGCAAAGGGCCAGAGCCACACCAACAACCTTTGTCAAAAATCAAAAGGGCTCAGCCTTGTCAGCATGCTACATTAAGTATCTGAATTATTTTAAGCCTTTAAACAACTCGGTGGCTGAAGTACAGACAGATACAAGTGCCTAGTTATAAAAATGGCCTGCTGTTCAAAATGGGCAGTATGCCATTAACAATCATTCTCATAAAAAATGCCTTTTTCCAAACCAAGAAATTAAGATTCATAACAGAACATCTAAACACCTAATTTGTTCATACAAGCTGTAAAACAGTATAATAAAGCTAAGAAACTAGAAGTCAGGAGACTGGTGATCTCAATTTCACATAGCCTGCCCCTCCCCCAAACTTTGCTACAAGATCCTACTCACTCCTGCAGACCACTGCACCTCCCTATACTCACTCCCTCTTCTGCGCCTGGCCACATCACCCCTTTAGACTGCAGGTACTCCAGGAACTTGCAAAACATCATTTTATATGTGTGTACACATATATAAAAAAAAGTCTTTTAAGCAATTTTAAACACAGACACTACTTTGCTTCCCTTTGTTCATAAAAAAAGAGTTCTAAAGTTGCTAGTCTTTATTAATTATGCTTCTGCTTCAAAACCACAATCCATGTTCACATCAATGAGATTTAATCTGGGCTTTCCCTGTGAGGTGTTACGGTACTCCAGGTTCCATAATGCTTGAAGAAGCCTGCCTGAAGGAAACATTTTAAAACTTTAAGGAAATAAGATTGTAAAAGATTCTTTACAGAAATTAGATATTTTTACAGGAAAGGCCAAAACTATTTTTCGTTTTGTGAAAAACTGAACTTGTACCAGCTGTCCTAACAACACTCCCCACTGTACTTTGAGCAGAGCTTCAATACCATGGCAATGAGTTAATAAACAGCTATAGGCCAGACTAGATAAGGCCAAAGCTTTGCTAACGTCCCCTTTGCCAGCAGGAGCCTTTCCAATACCTCTGGCTTTGGGCTAGTTGTCCAAGGAGTGGGCTGAGAGGCACTGTGATGCCTATTCCTTTATGATTTCAGTTCAAGCACACATCAGACATATCTAATACAGTCTCTATAAAGTCCTCTTTCCTTTTCTTAAGGATTGAGTATTTTAAGATGGTTAATGTAAGTTAATATTACATAAAGTTTACAAATAATATAAATTAATGATGTTAATATAAAAATATGGGTATTTTACTACTCTTGTTCTGCGTTCAGGTCCAACAAGTGCTGTGCCCAAGCCTTCTGCCAAGAATGGCCAGAGGAGAGCAGCTCAGGTAGCAGAGATGTCAAACAACAGCCCAGATCTTGGTCCTGGGAAGGTGGGCCTGCAGGTGAGCTTTTCTGATCACTTGAGGAACACCACCTCTCAAGGCTGGCCTGAGCAGTGAGGAGGCATGAAAATGCCTCAACTCCTAGTTCCTTTGCCATGAGGCTGAGAAGAAACTACTTCTTAAGTGATGATTTTAAACCTTTCACCATGCTTTCACCATCACAAGAGCGCTCCAAATACAGAAGCACGTGTGCAAAACCCAAGCACAGTGCTACAAATGTGTCAAAAAGGCATCACATCACATCATCAATGAAATGAGATTAATGAAGAGCAATACACTCCCACTTAGACTGATTTTTGTTTCCCTCTCTGTTTCAACTGCACAGCTCAGGGCAGCAAGGCACGCAGCAGCCATTCAGACTTCCAGGAGTGTCTCAGGACTCACAGCAGAGACTACCTGGCAGCTGAATACTCTTTTTTTCCCCTTTTCTTTTAAAATTCTTATTTTTTTTAATTAATGACTGCTCTGTCAAGATAGAGGGGTCTTCCCCCATCCACATCCAGCAGTCTTGAAAAGTAAATCTGTTATACTAGGTATCACTACCACAGCACAATTTTTACATATTCAATGCACATAGTCTCCCTCTTACAGAGGTAGGAAATGTTGCCATTGCCAGAAACGCATTTTGTTGCAAGGAGAAACAGATGACACACAGGTATGCTTTTGCAACCCTGTTTATTTAAATGCACATTCACAAGGCTGTGCTTATCTGAATATCACTGGGTACCAAGAGTCACCATCCTTGGTCAAGTCCTTTTTTTCAGCAGCACTAAGCTAAAATTTCTTGGAACTGCCTCTCAGCACACTGCATTTCTGTAGCTTTCTTTAGCTGATTGTGGGCCATATCTTGGTTGGGGTTTTTTTCCCCTTTCAGGCTCTACATATTCTACGGAATTACCTATCTGTGGACTCAACTTTCAATGTCACCCTCAGTCAGACAAGGCTTCCAAAGAAATACTTTTTTTAAACACATCATTTCTTCCAGTTATTTTGATAGAATGGTGTAAGACTAATTTCAGATGATTTTCACTAGACTATGAAAAAAGAAATGGAACACCTGCATTCTGCAGAACTGTCTAAGAAACTAAGAGTATTTCCTTTCTTCATTAGTGATGACAACACATTATTGGAATTAGTAAAGAAGCTAATAGGTAGCAGCTTTTTCTCTAAAAAATTATCAGTTACTTTGGACGTCATCCAAAAAAATTAAGTACCACAATGGTACCACTACATTATTCACTGGTTTACTTTATCAGATCTCATCCAGATAGAACAATTACAGGCAGAAAGAAGTTCTCAGTTTGCCTACAATAAATTAAAGGGAACTTGAAAAGAGTTCAGTGTTAAGCTAAGGAAATGTGGCTCTCGTACTGTTCCTCAGTTTGCTCTTCTGTACCCATTCAAGGGAAGGTTTTCATCTATGCATGCGTTTCACGTAGTCAAGCATACTCACTACAGGATATCACAACCATACAAATAGTTATGAACTCAATCCACTACATTCATATTTCAAGGACTGTGATAACACTTGACCAGTATTTTACTAAATGGTTTCTAAGTTACAGTAAGCGCATATAATAGACTTTTCAAACAGGAATATTCAGATTGCTTCTCCTTTGCTGCAATAAAATTCAATTTTCTTTTCACATAATGAGACACCTAATATTGAGAGAATTGTAAAGCAGTAAATGGCTTTTGTAACACAATTTAAGTTCACATCTTCCTATAAAGGAAAAAAACCTCAGTGCCTGTCAATAAAATGACTGTGTTTTTACCTTTCCCCACCCAATACCACATTCCTACACAGCATCAAAAAAGTCAAGCCCCCAAAACCAAAATAACAGGTCTAAAAAGTAAACAGCAGAATCAAAGAGTGTACAAATTGCAAAGCTTCAATTACTTTCTTTTTAAACACTATGATAACTTTAAATTTTAAATAGTGAATTACTAACTTTCTCTTCTGAGGTCGGACAAAAATAAGTCCTAAGGCTGCTTATTTGTCATATTTAGGAGAGTCAAACTGGAGCAAAGACAAATATATGGCTATGACTCTTTCTGGAATTTTGAGTATTTCTTCTCAGCCAGGGAAGAAAAACAGAGCTGAGAAACACAGCATCTCAACTCCTTCAACACAGCACTTAATAGGATTCAGAAGCAGCCTGTCCTCCCACTTCCCACATATTTAAGCTGTTAATACTTTTTTTCCTCTGTGCTGTAAAAGCCTTTATGAAAGAGAGGTCTAAGCAGGCAAAGGGGGAGCAAGGGAGAGGCAGAAGGGCAGCTTGTGCCAGAGCCTGGCTCTGCCAGAGGGCCAATGGCAGGCTGCCCCATCCTGCTAGAGGAGCCTAAGAGACATAACGCTGGCAACGTGCCAATGGCTTACAACGGTACGGATGGCCTCCTCTGAAAAATCATTTCAGACTGTATGTTTTTTCAGTGCCCATACTGCACACACTCCGTTTTTAAAGCACATATTTCTTGCTTAAAACTGCTCAACAAGAGCATTTTAAGCTGCATAATTTCTGCTTCTACCCTAATGAAGTTCTCAGGGGTACTAATGCTTATAAGAAGCTACTGATAAGCAGCATTTTTTAGCATGCAACAGGTGAAAACATCCTCTGCAAACCGTAGGAAGTCACAAGGCACATACACGCTGTCAGACTGCTTCATCTGCCATGCCAAAATCCTCCAACGGTCCCAGCCCAGCTCCCGATTTTAGGACTCCCAGCTGCAGCAAGTCACAGCCATGTGCTCCAACAGACGGTCGGAAACAACGGGCATCTGAAGAGGTGCCATTTTCACAACACCTTTTCAATTATGGATGCCTGCAAACTGCACAGAAACCAGAGTAACTAAACACAGTTATTCTATTCTATTCTAAACATATGGATGGAAAGTAATTTTGCACTTTTAATGCAGTTTGTAAATTTAAATAAACCAAGGAAGAGTCATATAGGTGGCCAGCTGTCCTGGTTTGAGCTAAAGCTTCCTTGTTTTGGGTAATGGACAAATAGAATTATTCCACGTAGTACAATAATTCTGCATTTAATTGGTTAAGAGAGTCAGGTGAACGTAACGTTACGTCGGGAACCTTTAAGAGCAGCAGGCCGGGGGAGTGTCTTTCCTCTTGGACTCCGGACGCTGCACGGAGGGAGCCCTCCTGCGACTCTGCTGGCCCGGCTAGTCCCGACTAGGCCCGAGAGCTGAGGGCCTGCACCCCCAGATCGCTGAGGATCACAGACTGTGAACTATTCTGCCGTGAGTCTTGTCTGAAATCGGGTGAGATATCCGGACTCCCTGCTGTTCTGTACAGGGAGTTTTTGCCTGCGGTTTCCTCGCCGCGCGGGGGTTCCTCCCACCCCATCTCGCCGCGAGAAGAATTCTACTGTCTCTGTCTGCAGCTGCAGAGTCTTCACTCCCACCTCGCTGCTGGGTGTCTGCCAAGAGCACTGACCTTGAACAGGACTGTTAAGAACTGTGGTTATCTAAGTCCTCTCTTCTTCGGTTTTTTTTCCCTTTCTCGGTTTGTGCATATGTATAGTAGGGTATAGTTGTGTGGATTTATGGTTTATTAAAAGTTTGTTTCAGTTTCCCGAACGCAGACCGAGGTGTGAATTTCTTCTTTCCTATTAAACTCCTTCTGTCTCTAGCAAGACAAAGGGGATCGTTAAGGAATTCGAGGAGTTGTTACCTCAGTCCCTCGACCCTTAACACCAGTAAAGACAGTATCACTATTGTACAGAGTAAACATCAAACAGCTGTTTTCAACTTAATATAGAATAAACCACTTAAATTTTGTAGTAATATAATAGTAAGTTTCAAAGGGTACATCAATAAACTCCAAAACAGACATGAGCAGTGAGAGGACATATCTAATAAGAGAATACAGGGAGGGAAAAAAGTGTAACCTCATTTGACTAGCCTGTTCTCATCAATGGCAGTGTCGTCAAGCATTTCCCTCCCAGTGTCAGAAGGAGAGGGACACGTAACACAGCAGTGCAGGGATGCGGAACATGCTCCATCCTTCACGTACTTGTGAAGAAAATGATAAAAGATACAACCACCTTCAAGAAACTGAGTCATGCACAAGGGAACAAAAGGCCTGGTGGAAATACCGAACATACTGAAAATACCCAACAAAACGAAAAAGCATTTTCCGAAGGCCCAGCTTCATGCCTCAAGGCACAAGAACACTTGCACTAGCCTGACCCACAGAGAACAACTTCAGAGCACGGTGAGACTACAAGTTTATTGAAATCTAAGGCAAATTCAAACCAACACAAAGCTAACACATACTATTAATATGTTTTATTGAGAAGAAGTTACTTCATTATACCTAAAAAAGAAAGAGCAGATTAGTGTGCTCAAAGCAACCAGACAAAGAATGGCAGGAAAAAAAAAATTCTAGTTTAAGTTTTCCCATTGAGTAAAACAGGCAAGCAGACCCACCTGCTTTTGCCGAAATCTAAGAACTCTGCTAGAATTTCTGATGGCTATTACAGTTCTACAGAATTCATTCTCCAGAAGGTGAGAATAGATAAAAATTCAAGTATAATATAATACCTAAGTATTTCTCACTCCCACGTTTTATTTTAATTACAAGCAGAAGGATAAGAGGAAGTACACATAACTGAAGAAGTGTCAGGTTCTCCCTAAACAGAGTTGGTAAACTTGAAGCATAATAATTCAAACTTCTTTTTCCAGGGCACTTCCTCATCGCAGAGAGCATAGACCACATAAGCAAGCAAGCACACATATTTCCTACATAAGGAGCAACACATGGACCGAGTATTAACCATCACGTTATGGTAGCAATGCCATTAAAATCTTATAAACTAGAGCAAAGAGAAAACTGTGTCAGAGGAGCAAGCCTTACAGTCTGCCTGTCTCCAGACCCCAGAAAAAGGTCTTGCCTCAGAGAACGCAGCTGGAAGATGTGGCAAGGCTGACTCCTTTCTTGTTGACTAAACGTGCTATTTCACTTAGTGGTATTTTAAGATAACACCAGGCACTCACTCACCATCAGTACCACTATCCTTCTATGCCATGCAAAGAGACCCGTTATTTCCTCCAACCCAGCTGTACATGCTGTACTATATTGTCTTCAACAGCCCATAGGTCTGTCACTGTACTACGCTCCTCTGCAAACTCTGCCATAAATCAATGCAAAAGCTTTCAGCGAGTATAAATCACAACTACCTATAACCAAAATCGTACTTTGTTGCAGCACATTTTATTGTCTTCATAACCAGCACCAGACAAGTATAATGTCACCAAGTGGTCATTTTAGCAAATGAAATCCAGCTCCTTATGTCTGCTGTATTTTTATGCTGAAAAACGGCCCCCAAAGTTAATCTCTTAAGAAAATCAGGAAAGCTGGCAGAACTTCTGTTGTAAAACCCTTATTAATTTGAAGTGTGCCCACAGTCTGAATTAAAATAGAGGTTTTCTGATCATTCATCTAGTAGTCTGTAAAACTACCCATCTGTGCGTCGGAGGGAAGAGGACAGGTACCCCATGATATGGCACATCACAGCATCGCAGGATGGTAGGGGTTGGAAG
>NW_010416977.1:0-8672 GCF_000710305.1 Buceros rhinoceros silvestris | reverse complement strand
AATTTTTATCTGATATTTATTTTTTCGAATGGGTGATAGAACTACGATTTTTCCAGTGGTGGACTGTAGTTCTATCTATCTGTTTATGAGCCCAAAAGCTGTAGTGGGAAAATGTAACAGTTTGGCAGATCACACCTTGGTCATTTCCAAAGGGTCTCAGCTCTGCCACCCCTCCTTCTGCCCTCCACACCACGTGTTACTGCAGCACAGTTCCACCCCTCTTTGCTCTACTCTCCCACACAAGTCCTTTGGACATAGACGTGATAGATAGTGTAGTGGGTTATCCAAGCGGTTTCCTCCAGCGTCCTGCTGGGCTTAGGACATTCCCATCAGCTTCAGCACTGCCTGTGGGTGTTCACACTCCTGCCACTGAACATCTCACCTCCTGCTGTTCACTGACTGAATTCACGCCTTGCTCTCAATTTTTTTTTTATAATTTCTGCTCTCCTTTTGACCGCCTCTTCCTCCCTTTCCCCACCTAGTCTCTTCCCAAACAAACCATGTGTTGTTACCCCTATTTTGCTACTACCATTTCCAAGTTCAGTATTTCCGATACCATTACACATGCAATCTCAGCATTAAATGTCATTAATGCTACGGTTTCCTAGGTACAGCTGCCCTTGCAAGGATCCATTCCCCAAAAAAAGCCTCCAACTCCCCTTGAACTATCTGGTTCATACTGGTTTTGAGTTTGCTTACCTTATATGCTTTCCGAGACATTCCATCCTGCTTGTGTCTGGATTCATCTATTCAACACCAGGTAAGCTCAAGCACTGTCTTTTCCCATGTGCAAATTGTGTCAAAGTTCAACTTGTAACATGTTTTTCTCACTCTGTTTTTTTCCTCACAGCACATACTGCTCTCCCTTTGCTGCTCAGTCACAAATCATTAGCTTGTACATGTTCTAGGGACACCGTCCCATGTCCTGCAGAGGCACCATCTCAACACCATCCTGATCCTGTGCAACCTGGTGCCCTATGGTGATGCCTTCCTAGTGTCGGAGGAACACCCAGCATCAGTCTAGGCACTGCAGCAAGGGTAGAGCCACGGGGCGGATACCACCTCCTCTTGACTGAAGGTTGCACAAAACGTCTCTGGGGCTCAGGTCTGCCTGGATCTGTCACCGCTGGAGGGGATTGATCTGCTTCAAGGTTTGCATTTGAGCAGAGGTGCATGCTGATGCTTCGTTTCAGGGAGCAAACAGGTTTTCTGGAGGATACACCTTGATGAGAACTGACCAAGACTGGATTTGGCTAAAAAGAGGAGTAAAGAGATGAAACGTTTTGCCCCATTGCTTGACATCTGATGGGACCAATGAAATTTCCCTTTTTAAGTATCTGAGAGGGTACTTACTATTGGCAGATATTTTCCTCAGAGGTGACAAATAATTCATTGTGGTAATTTTAGTAAGAACAGAAGCTTTGGGTGACCTCTCTTGTCCCTGGTCATGTACCTTCTCAGCCACTGGCTGCAAATTCAAGACAAGGCAAGCAATTATATGAAGCTGAAAACAGGATGTTATGGTCAGGACGGCTGACAAAAGGTCAGAGGAATATACTGAAGAAGAAACCTGGGCTCCCTTTGAAACAAAAGTGCACTGAGTTAAAAACAGGTGGTGGTGAGTCACTTCCCCAGCACGGGTGAACAGGACTTTTTTTCTGTTTCTATCGTTTACAAAAGACTTTAGGAAAGGAGTTGGACAGTGGGAAAGCAGTTACTTGCTCCATTGCTTGATCTTCCTTCCCAACACCTAAACCAAATGAAATACCCGTTCACTAGAAAAGTTCAAATGCGTGTTGTCCATGTAAGGTTTTTTTCCTATGATCCGGTATCCATAAAGACCTGATCATGTTCTTACTGGATCTGCATTTCACATGGAAGCTTTTTAAAGGTTATCATTGCTCATGTCAGTGACATTTCTGCTAAGCACTCTGCCTCTCATGCTCCTTCCTGCTGCTGCTGCTGCCGCCACTGCACCCCCAGTAATCTTATCAAAAAGAAAGTCACTCTGCATTGTTTCTAGTTTAGTAATTTACTAACTGAATTGGTGGTAACAAGCCATGGACAACGATAGTATTTATAGAGGTAGTTAGAAGGA
Source organism: Buceros rhinoceros silvestris (assembly GCF_000710305.1). Classification (NCBI taxonomy): domain Eukaryota; kingdom Metazoa; phylum Chordata; class Aves; order Bucerotiformes; family Bucerotidae; genus Buceros; species Buceros rhinoceros. The sequence continues at coordinate 6,574 of NW_010416977.1, read as the reverse complement.
GGAGATTAATCAAAGGTCATTTTGAAAAGAAGATAGTCCCATTGCTTTGAAAAATAAAATCAAGACCAAGGAGCTGTAACTGCTTTGGGAGGTTTATTTTTAAAGCAGATGTATCTGATGCCATTTAATTATGAATAAACCAGGATAGCTGGGTGCTCTGGGAAATCTGCTGTAAAGGCAGGTGTCAGCCAAATTGTTCTAGTTCGTACAAAGCACTTGTAAACTCCAGAGGGTTATAGCCTCCTTTAGTTACAGAGTCTGCAGCATATGCTGCTTACAGTTCATTAAATGCTGTTCATTAAAAGCAGCTTCTTAGGGAACGTTGACTTTGTCCCATTCCCTCACTCTCTTGTCCTTCCCTCAACAACAATCTAAGGATGTTCTGCTCTTTTCTGATACATAAATTCAGGCGCAACCATGTCAGTACTTTATTAACAACAAATCCATTTTCAGTCAAAAAGAAGTCCAGCCTTTTGCAGAAGGAAGCACACCCATTATGTATTTTTTTGTTCCATATTAGCACTCAGAAGGTGGGACCTTGGCTGCCCACAGATGATGCTGTGGTCTGAGTTTTGCATGTGCTCACGCGCTGCTCGTTGTGGTGTTAAGACAGCAAGAAGAGAGTCAGAGTGGATCACTACGTGGTGAGGGCCTGTGATTCCAGCTGCTATGGAGAGATACTTCTGCATCTGGCAAGATGACAATACCCTTCCTCAGACCACCTTTGGGTTTTAAAGATGTTTATTTGAAGAAGATAATGATACGAGGCCTATTTATGAATGATCTTTGAGATACAGATACGAGAGTTAAAATAAATATTAAATGTTTTTTGAACTCACATTTTTTGTTGTCAGTATGTAATGTAAACATAGAGGTTTGGAGAAAATCTTCTTTAGTACAGCTGAGACTTTCAAAGTTTGCGGAAGACCAGATTTGGCTTTGACTGGCCTTTCATTTTATGCTTAGGTAGTTTTTTTCTCTAAAAGATAACGACAGCTAAATGACCTTAAGCAGACTCTCATTTTGCTTCACCCCCAAAATTTTTCCTCAGAGTGACTGTATTAAAGTTTTGGGCAATTGTAGCTGAGCAAGCAGGAAGAAAATGTGTCCCCGTAGGTGTAGGAGCTGTAACAGCTGGTGTATTGGAGATGGACATGGGGTAAAATACGGAGATAAGTTGTCTTTTCCACGGAAGACAGGATTTAGGTGCAGGCTTAGATACCCAAATGCCTGCCTTCAGGCAGCTGAACGGAGCCTTCCCTAGATGTCCATTTGCAGTAATGGGAACTTTGATACCTTGCTGACTTAAGAACATGCATGTAGATATCTTAAATGGAGGAGCTAAACCACATCCCACTGTTTGTATGCTTTCTAAACTGGATAGAATAACAAAAGCCAAAGGATGCATCCAGCTGTCGGGCTGCAATTAATGTCAGCAGAATGGTGGTGTGTTTGCTCAATGATAAAACCAACTGATGAGGCAGGGCCATTGAGAAGCTCTTCACAGAGTTGCTGTGATCTTGAAGACATTGTGAATGTTGAAGGGTTGTAAGGAATATTTATTCAACAATTGAAAATGGTACTACTCATGTCTTTTGGCTGCTATGACCATAGTTTGCTCCAACGGAACTTGGGTTGTAAGAGAGCACATAGCTGCTTTCAAAATGTACCCGTAACATCTATTGGTGACTTTGAGCGTCCAGCCAAGCAGCCGTGCAGGGACACCACTGCCAGCAAGCCTCTGTTTTCTGTGAGGGCTTCTTTGAAGCCACTGACAAGGAGGGCTAACTGTACCCCAAGAATTTCGGTAAACTTGTGTCACTCTATATAATTTCAGTCTGACTGGTCAGGAACGCATCTAGCAGAAGCAACCCATTGTAACAGGGGCCTGTCTAATCTCAGCTTAATTTGCTGGCTGACAACAGCAGCACTGAAATTCTCAGAGGGGTTTTTCCCTTTTCTGTGTGCCTGTGCAAAGAGTGTCATTTTGCTCCAACTCTTCTCCCAGCAGCACAGAGCTCCTGTCAGCCTCAGCAAAACAGCTGCTTCCCTGGAGAAACCACTGCTAGGTACACAGCTACTGCTGCAGAGCACCAACTCCTGTAAAACCAGTTTAAAATTGCATTTTTTATTTTTTAAATGGATGCAGAAAATATTTCACTCTGCATATCATTATTAATCTGCATTTCAGCTTTAATCTATTCCTAGGCAAAGTAGGAATGAAAATATAACTTTATATAACTCTGATGAAAGCATCTGTCAAGTAACAGGAAAGAAATCAGTACAAGAGACTTCTTACTAAAACAGTGAAAGTATCTAGAGACGCAGCGTTACAAAGAGGGAGCCTGGCACTCTAATTAAACCATCTGCTTTTAAAATTGATTTCCATTAGCAACCAGCTCATGCCCTGGGTCATCCACGGCATGGCACTGAGCTGAGACTCCTGGACTCACATCAGCCAGTCTTCCTCTGAGCACACAGGTGCCATCCTCCATGCCAGCTGTCTCAGGAGGTGTAAAACGGCCCCCAAAGCCATCATCTTCCTGCAGGAGCGCTCCAGAGAGATGGCCCCAGTGCTAAAGGTAGTGTTGTCTCAGGAGGTGGGGGCATTTCTGCCTCATCCTCATCTCCTTCACCAGGGTCCATGCTGAAATAGTACCTTGAAGCCCCACACTGGGGAGAGCAGAGAAGAGGAACAGAGTAACCTTTCTCTTTCCATCCACTGCCAAAATTTCCCTTAGTCTAAACACAGCGGCTGCTGACTGGTTTGTAAATCAAAACTGCTGAAGATCCAGGTGTTCTGTCCCCAGGGCACAACCAGAAGAACTTTGCAATCTTAAAGCTTTGTGAGGAAATCAATCCCTGTGTCATCCAGCTCTGCTGAAACACCATCAGGTGTCTGCTGCCCAATTTATTTTCCATACATAACAAGCTTTCATTGCAGATGGAATTGTTTTCCTCCTCTCTTCTGGTTGTGTGTTTGTCTACTGTTCCTGGCATGGAGTGCAGAGACAGCAGAAAGGCTGCCCCCCCACAGGCATGGGGACCATGCTCATTGATGACCTCTTTCTACTGGAGATCCTTCATAAATCCAATAAAATAAATAAGCCGCTGGGGTCCACTGCTTGCAAAAGTAAAAAGGGCAGGAGCCTTCTTGGATGCAAAGCAGACATCAGCGGGGGTGGCTGACGGGACCACTGCTCAGCTGACGTGAGCACTGCTCAGCTGACGTGCAGAGATGCTGGGAAGCAGTGGCATGGGTTACGCCTACTGCATTACCTGTCCTCACCGACCTCACTGCTGTAAATCCAGAGGACAAAGCTGAAAGCATGGGAAAAGCTAATTAAATGCAGTGCTCAATTAAAATCCCTCTAAACATGTATTAGCTTTGTGCAAAACAGTTTACTCATCCTTTTACTATCCTGATCACACTCTCTTTATGAGGACAGCCTGTTCAGGAGCGCTAGAAAACCAAGGTGTGGGGTAATCCGCTCATTCGGGGAAATTGCCCCATTAAGTGTCCGTTTGGCATGATCTGAGCAGGGTGACGAGCTGCTGCGTGCAGGCTCAGCCACTCTGTGAGGAAGCAGCTCCTTGGCTTGAAGTGATTACCGATCAACTCCTGGGGCAAAAGAAACCAGCCCAGCCCAAGGAGCTGCAAACAGTTAAAATAACCCCACTAAGGCTTTCCTGGAAATGGCATGAAGTGCTGTTTCAGCCTGTTTGGCTCTTTCCTACATCTGCAAAAGCCCGGTGGCAGTGTAAAGATGTGGAGAAGGTGGACTGTCTATAACTTGCATCTTCATTCTCTTTAGCTGTGCCAGAAAGAGGCTAAGAAAATATGTCTCTAAAATTAAAATTTATTTCCCAGAAGCCTCCCTACTTATTTCTTTAATTTAAAAAGCTGGCTCTCCTTACATTGACAAGGTCTTGAACAACATGTTCTTTATAGGCAGGTGACAAAATACACCTCATATACCTCAAAAGGTGACAAAATACACCTCATACCAGCGGCTGGTGACAGGATGTCACAAAGCTCTCAGCCACTCCCCCAGCCAAGCCCCATCCCCAATGCAGCAGGGGCGCAGCTGTGTCTTGCAGCAGGGCTTGTGCCACACGGCACTTGGCATCACCCCAGAGCTTCCTGCCAGCACCATGGATCCCAGCACCAGAACCACAGGGGCTTTGCTGGCACCTGGCTCTGCTTCACCAGGTCAGGTAAAGACTGTGGGCTTCACAGTCATGGTGGGTGATGGCAGCATGTGGAGCTGCCAGCGTGTCGCCCATTAGGAAATGTCCACTATTGTCAGCTGGTTTGGTTGGTCTCAGATTTAGAGTGTTTGCTGGGGAGAGGAAGACAAGAAGGCCTCCACAGAAGATTGCAGCGCTGGTGTCTCAGACAACAAAAAACACCATGTCAGTGGCTGGACTGGGTAAAATGCTTAAAGACAGCCCAAGCACCAGCTTGGAAAGCCAGCAAATTTCATTTGCTGTGAGGCACTGCTGTGAGGGGCGCCAGGGTGAAGGAAAGCTCCTCCTGCACCAGATTTGGTTACTTTATAATGCCGTGCAATGCACATACTGTCTGCACTGTCCTCTAGATGTCAGTGACACAGTGCATCCTAACTCCCCACTCCCACCCACAGCCCACCATGGCTGGGCTGGACTCTCCCCTCCTTCCGCGTCCCTGGCTTCCTTGTGGTGGTGATGGAACTGAGCCACCAAGCTGAGATGCAAAACTGTGACCTAATTTTGTGAGGAGGCCAGTCTCCAGTTTTCCTGTGGGTTAGCAACCATCAGTAATACAGTTTCTTGTCATGTGCTGGCGCGACCAGGACATCCAGATCACCAAGCTAACACAATGGTGCTTCCCAAAGCCGGTATGCTCTCCTCAGGGTGAGCGGAAGAGGATTGCTGCAGCCCCCGATCAGGATGGGAAGTGCCATGCCAGCAGGTGCTGATGGTACTACAAGAGGATCTTCAACAACGGATAGATAAGGAAATGCAGGAGAAACAAGTGGCTATTCAACAACTTGCTATGCTAATTTATATGAAGACAAACTTATTACTAGTGGAGCTGCTGGTAAAAGCCATTTCCATGAAGCCTTTCTCAATGAAAAAATGAGGTGGGTGAACAAAACAAAGGTCAACATAACTTTTCTCTTTAGGCCATCTATCTTTTAAGCAGAATGTGAAAAATAACTAATTTATTTATTGTGTGGGCTTGTTTTCCATACTTCTATTCTACAAGGTGAGTGAATAACGTTTTTTGAGACATCTGTAATGTGAAGACCGTATTCACTAGAGACCTCATTCTCTATAACTTCACTGTATCTTCATTCCCCTTTTTATTCCCCTAGGATGTCAAAAAGGTCTTCAGGAAGGTGCAATCATCATTTAGTCTGCCTTTATTGATCCCCTACAGTGCTGAGTCTGTATAAGCTGATTTTTTTTATATGGACTGTCTTTTCTGATCGGTTGAAGACATTGTTAAAAATCAGATATCATGATGCACAGTTGGGATAGAGGAAGCTAAGAAAACCTGGAATGTGTTTCTAGTTTCAACCATCACCATCCCTGAAGGCAGACTAATTTACACTTTAGGTCATACGTAACCCTGAGAGGATGTCGGGCAGCTTTTAATGGTAAAGAAGATCCTGTAAAGCCACAGTGACCAAAACTCTCGTCAGTCTTTCGCTGGGAAAAACTGCTGAAATAGTCACCACTTCATGCTTTATTCTCAGTGGGTTTAGGACATATGCAACACTGTTTTTCTAATTATTACTGGCCATAAGAGCACCTGTCCCATTGGGGTTTGGAGAGCATAAACACCATAGCACCTCTTGGGACAGTGATGCATCTGCTCCATGGGGTTTTGGATAACACAGTGAGAGGTGTTTTCTGATGGGTGGAGCTTTGTAATGGCAGTTAGATTAACCTGGGAAGGAGATAATCAAGATGCTTGTTACATTTCCCCTTATCAAATATCCCGAAATATCTCACGTATCTTCGTAACCCCTAGTGATGCAAGGAAGGGAGACTGGCATAAAGTTAGGGAGGGTGTTGCGGTACACTGTTGTGGTACACTGGGTGGCAGTATAGGCACTCGGAAGATCACGGGCTGTGACGGGAAGGTAGGAACCACCCACGAAGGGCGAGGCTTCTCTAGGGACTTTATAACCCTCCGTAGTGCACAATAAACCGCCATTTTGCATCTTCTACATTAGAATAAGTGCCTAAATGGACCTCAACGGAAGAGGTTGAGTGCCAAGAATCACAACGAGTTTCCACATCTGGTGACCCCGACGTGATCCACTGGCGGCCACAGCTGGTTCTGGAGGCGTGATAATGAGTCGATCGACAGAAGTTAAAAAGACTGTACAGGTACTTAAAGACTTGGGGCGGCAACATGGACAGAAATTAAAAAGAGGTCCCGCCGAAGCGTGCATCTTGTGGATGCTTACGCGGGGATTGCTTGAAATCCCACAGAATATATTTGATCAAGGCCGATGGCCGCGAATTAGAGCCGAGCTCTTGCAGCGCTCTCTGGGGGGGAAGTCGGATCATACCTCTA
>NW_010416976.1:32369-35696 GCF_000710305.1 Buceros rhinoceros silvestris | reverse complement strand
AGAGGCAGAGCAGAATGGTCTCCGGGAGAAAGAACAGCAGTGCACACGCGTGCACCTTTGGACACGCATGCAGAAGGTTCACATGTCCCTTCATGCACACGAACTTGTACACGCACCCACCATATTCACCCGCACGCTCAAGGGTTTCCCCCCGTGGGCTGCGATTCGATGGGTATTAATTAGCACTAAGCTGACAAACCATCCAGCAGATCCGAGGTGTGTGCGTGTGGGATGAGACACACAGTGCTGTCAAGCCAGAGCCACGATGGGGAATGTTCTCAGGTTGGTTTTTCATCGCCTGCTGCACAGCAAGGCCGTACCTCATACATAAAGCCTTACAGGAAAAGGAAACGTGGATGGCATTTTAAGGAAATTTAGACCACCAGAATCAGTCTACATGTGTCCAGCACTTCATGTCAGGTAGCTACAACTTTTTTGGTACCATACAGTACCATATTACTCGGTCACTGCCTCTTAGGAACACTGCATTCACATGGCGAACTAACCCGCTCGCACACACACCTACAGGCATGCCTAGACTCCAGATGTTTGCCAGAACACTACAGAGATAACCCCTGACTGTGTCAGACCCCTCCAGCAGGGAAGCAGGATAACGGTGCAAAGTGTAACTCAAAGCATTTGATAACTTTTGTATGTACAAACTCACACACCTTTGTGGACGTGTGTGTGTGTGTGTAATATTCACCCATTTCACTAAGCGGCTGATAACTTTAAATACCAACTTATCTCTTCCTTTTCTCCAGTACCGCTGTAAGCATTCCTTTTCCTCGCCCTCCCCTTCTCTTACCCCAAGCTCTTTTGTGGGATCTATTTTTCAGCAGTGAAACGCTGCTGCAGAAAAATGCCAATGTCTCACAAGAGAATGACTGCTTTCTTACTGAACGGAGCCGTCATTTACCAGTTGTCAACAGTTGTTCTCTTAACACAGCAGCAAATAGCTGAGCCTGTAAATCTAGACTGAGCAGGGGTAGGTGGAGAAATTCTGACCCAACTTTTAACCCCATCTCCAGGCTGCAAAGGGTTTAAGGCAGTGTCTGTAAAACCCTAGTGCAATAAGAACAGAAGTCAATTAGCACTTGCTCGTGAGTAATTTCTTAACATATACACCCTTCTCTAACACTAATGTGTGTGTGTGAGAGAGAATGTTGGAGCTGACAGCTCACGGCTATCAGCTAATGGTACTAATACCGTAATTCTTTGGGAAATAGTCTTCCCTCCATGGTAAAGGTTTCCATTTTTCACGCTGGGGAAGGCTTGCACTTATTCGCAGAATGTCAATCTAGCTGCAAGTTCAGTTTTCTGACAAAAGGTGTTTTGAAAGAAAATTTTCAGCCACTCAGTACGGAACAAAATACGCTCAATTTACATATGGAGGAGTTTGGAGTTTGTCTTTAAATAAGTGTCAGGCCAACACACTCACCCGAGGGCTTTAATAAACAAGTTGACCATCTTTCCATCTGGTGCCCCACCAGGAGTGATAACGAACAGGCTACAAGACGCCCGTTTTGTCTTCTGCGTAAATCCACCGCCTTCACCGTCCTGCTCAGGACGATGGACCACAGCAGGGTGAGTCACTGATCCTCATGCGAGTATGAATAACCCTTCTGAAAGCTGATCTGCTCCCGGGAGGACGGCTGGGGTATGCAACAGTTGCACGATCAGGTTCCCAGCGTTGCCCAGGGAAGTTCATCGTATTTGCATTTCTAAGCAGAGAACAGAAACGCCTCCGCAAGTCTGCTAAGATCCCTGCAAGGAGAGGAAAAGCAAAAAGGGAAAAAAGCAAAGAAGTGAAGTCTGTCTCGTTTGACGGGGGGACAGGAAATAACAGTGTGTTACATCATCTGTTAAATGTTCCAAGCTTGATTTCACATTAAAGCTCAGTGCCAATGGTTTTATATCTCCGTGTGTGTGCGTAGCCGTTCTGGCTCATCTGCGCTGTGGCGTGGCCATAATTTTGTTCTCAGTGGTTCCAGACTCTGACATCACCACAGCACTCTAGTACACCACCACTAGCTAAAACAGTTTAATTCGTAGTGCTAAGACCTAAATTGTTTTCCCTGTGGCTAGAGACTGAAAACTTGGCACATCAAACAGGCCACGAGATGATTCCAGTTAACCTTCATCCAAAGAATTGCACTCACTCCTGTAATCCAGATGCGTACCCGAGCACGTGGAGTGACGTCTCCTCGGATTATCTGCCAGCACGTACAGAACACGGTAAAACAGGGGACTACTCAATCACTGGCATAAAATGGACCTGAAGTAAGTCAGTATTGGTTGGCAAGTTCTGTGGAAAAGCTCCACGGAATTCGGTGGGAGGAGGATTAGCTACAGCTCTATAAGTCACTGAGGGGATTTTTTAAGACTTTGGATCTGACCTAGACATTCACTTGGTGTAAACATCTGGAAGATGCTGGTTCATGCTGGTGTCAGAGGAGTACCCACCTATCTGTCAAGGTTTTTTAAAGTTTTAAGGTTTTAGAAATCTGACGACCTTCCTGTCTTGTCAGCCTCCACCTCCCACCCTTCTCTCTGTTACTGTTTTCAGGAACTGGGAAGCTCAATGGGATGGGATGGAACTTCCTTTCAGTTCTCCCCTGTGAGGCACAGGGCTGGGAACAAAAGAAAAGCTCAGACTCAGGAACTGCCGCCTTTGTTTTCATTGTGAGCAGAGCAGGATGATGGAGAGTTCAAAATGAGGCTTCCAGCTCTCCTCACCCTCCTCCGGCCGTGGGTCTGTTTTCTCTCACAAGATTTACATGGGTGTGAGCGCTGACATCATATTGCTTATCTCCCTTGGCACAGGCTGAGGTTCCACACAGAGCCTTCCTCCACCCCTTCCTTTTAACCTCCAGAATCGGCATTCGCAGCAGAGCTTTGCCGTCTGTGCTGTGGTACCCTCAGCGATGTCAGTGTTAAGCCTGACAGACAAAGCCTGCCTTATGAGGCCTGAGATTCCTCCTTCCACACGACTTGCTACAGGTAACGCCCAGGCTAACCGAGGAGAGCAGCGGCACACAGCGAGTCACACGCTCAGCTTCGTGGCCCAAAGGACACCACAGCTGAAGGGACACAGGTGTGATGGCATCTGTGCTGAGCAGCGGCTGGACAAAGCCGGCCGTTTAAGCTGGGCTGTAATTCGAAGGGGCCCAGCTGAAAGGCAATCCTGTCTCCGGATGCAGCCGTGGCCTGGGCCCTGCTGCGGGACGCTGGCATTTGAATGCGTGGCCCTGTGACACAGCCTGATGCGTGGCTCCTCGCAGGACAGGACCCCGCAGTGCTTGGGCTGTCTGCCTTCTCTCCAGG
>NW_010416976.1:27205-32263 GCF_000710305.1 Buceros rhinoceros silvestris | reverse complement strand
CATTCCTCCGTGGAGCTCCCCGTGGGGAGTCTCTGCCAATGCTGCACCGAGCAACTGCCTGTGATTTTCTCTTGCTTCTCCCCTCTCGTTGCAGCAGGGTTTGCACAAAGCTACTTTGTTCCTGCCGGCCTGGGCCACGCTCTCTGTGCACATGCACCACTGTATTACAACTGGAGTAACTCCCATGTACTCGGGTTACTGCAAGTTGGCCCCGAGGTGAAGCGCAGCTCGTGCTGCCTCCTCCTCCCAGCGTAATACCGAAGGATATAAATTACAGCTGCGTCCGCTGTGACTACTGAACTAGAGGGGAATCAGGTTTAGCGCAGTAACACGGATGATTTAAACCGGCATAAAACCTGTGACTTAGGAGTCCCGTTCTGCAGGTCTGACCCAGGTTCTGCTTACCTCTGGTGTAACCTACGTGCTGAGCAGAAGTAAGGTTGTATAAAGCTGAATGAGAAGAGAATCGGCATGTGGATAATCATACAAGGTGGTGGATGTCGCAGCGGTAGGGGATGTCACCTCCAGCTTTTCACCAGTCACCTGCAACAACCCGTCAAACCCCAGCGTGGAAGAAGGTCTTTCTGCCACCTAGGAGAGATGCTGTACCGCCATGCTTCAGCCCTGTGTGACGAAGGCAGCTCCGTTCGTGGCTTGAAAATAGGGCTTGGAGGCAGAACCAGTCAGTCCCCTCTGGCACACATTCTTCGCATGGCTGTGAGGAAATAATTTTGTTTCACGCTTCGTTTTCCCCTTCTGTTAACTTAGATTATTGACACCATTTTGCCATTTACCAATATTTATTAGTGTTCCTTAATTAACAAGGCAAATGAGGAATCACAGAAACATTTAGATTAAAAAGGACCTTTAAGATCATCGAGTCCAACCATTCACCAAACACTGCCAGGTCACCACTAAGCCATGTCCCTCAGCACTGCATCAACACATCTTTTAAATACCTCCAGGGATGGGGACTCCACCGCTGCCCTGGGCAGCCTGTTCCAACGCTTCGCAACCCTTTCGGTGAGAAATTTTTTCCTAATACCCAACCTAAACCTCCCCTGGCACAACTAGAGGCCGTTTCCTCCTGATTTATCGCTTGTTACTTTGGAGAAGAGATGACCCCCACCTCGCTACAACCTCTTTTTGGGAAATAGCTATTTCTACCACATATTAACCGGTGGCGTACACAGAGTTAATTTTTTTCTGTTCATGCACTCTGTTATATCAGAGTGGGGATTTATTCCACTCTGTAGATACTTAATTCTCTTTGAGACAGGCTCTGTAACGCAATTCTGTAGCACAGGGAAGATAATGGCTTATGCTGCCGTTGGTTTACACAGGCACATTCTGATAGTGGTCAGTGTCTGACAACCCCCTGACTGATAAACTGTAACACAGGGCAGCTGCTCGGCAAAACTCCAGCCAAATATAGTGTCTGCCTTTCCAAAATATTTTGAGGGGAAGGAAGGAAGCGGAGGGCTGTCCTACTACAAGCCTCTACCTTTCATGTTTTCATAAAACCTCTGGGTCTCTGCAGATGTTTTTCACCTAGACCGCTGCATCTGAACACCTGTAAGGATTGAGAGGATAAATGCATCGCAGATGACAGGGTGACCTGGATTCCATCTTCCAGTCCTGAGAAACCCCTGGATTTTGGTAATGACATTACATAATGCACGTGAGGAGTATCATTGTGCTGAACTGGAACATTCACAGCACACCTAGCATTGCTGTAGTTGTATGAACACTCGTGTTACTCGTAAGGGTCGGGCTTATTCCTTTTACTAAGTAGGATTCAGCTTCTGTGACAGAAGCACCATTTAGAGGCCCTTCCGTTTTGCACTGAAACCCAAGACAACCAATCAACTACTGTCACAGCTCCAACAGCAGAAGTCACACCTGGTTTACCTCTGCTGACACAGTCACCATAAACTCGAGGTACCTTCATTATGCCAAATAGAAAGTTTAAAGTTAGTCTGACCTGCAGGCAGAATTCTACAACATCCCTTCAGCAAACTGCTCTCTTTGTGGCATTTTTAACAGAAATCCCTACTGTACTTCCCTTAATCAGAAAATGGATGGCAGCCTCCTGAAATCTCTAGTCCTGTAGAATATTTAAAGCTATGATTTAAATGCTTTGTCCCAGCAGTGAAAGCTTCTTATCTCCCCTCCCAAGGGCAAAAAAAAATTAATCAGACACCAAAACGTGCAAGTCCAAATCCCACAAGGTGCTGAACACAGCTTCAGACACGCTGGAATATCCAACCTGCTCTACTCAAGAAAACACATTTGTCCCCCCTCTTTTTAATATTACTATTTACTTTTTTGTAAGTGATTGCACAACGGGACCTCAGTCACGGGCCAGGACTCCCTTTGTGTGAGTGCTAAACGAACAGCAAACCACCGGCTCTTCCTTGTGTAATACAAGGCAACGGACGAATGGTGATGCAGACAAAGAGCGCTGGTCTGTGACCCGAACACTGCCAAGCTGTGTCTCAAAACCGCCGTCACAGATCTGTGAGATCACGCAGATTCTACTCCGCACACCACCGCTGCAGCCGAGATGCTTCTCTGCCTTTTGCTCCTCTGAGCACCTTGGCACAGCGGCATCATTTTCCATCGGCTTTGGTAGGACCCACCAATAAATGACAGTAGCAGTTGCTAGGAGGCTCGGCTCACCCTGCAGTTCAGCATAACCGAGCAGAGCTTCTCATTGGCACACTTCACATTCTTTCCAGGCCAGCTCAGTTCATGGGAGGTAGCATCCCACAAACTACCGCAGTATCCTTACGGGCAGAACTTTTGGCTATTTCCAGTTCTGAGGAGGCCACCTCCTCCTTGACCAGATGATGGAAAGTTCTGTGTTCCTGCACGCTGGGCAGATAAATATCTGCTTGCGTGGTACCCTCTGAATTTCTGAGAAGTTTGAAAATGGCATAGGCTGTGCCATACCAGTGCCACTGGCACACAAGGTCCTAATGCTGTCTTCAAGAGAACAGTCCCCAGAGCAAGTCCCTGTGCCAGTCTGTGTCAGCTGGATCCTTCAGTGAGACCCGAAAAGGCAAAAGGACATGTGGCTGCTTTTCCGTATTAGATTTTTATTTTTCAAAAGCATTGCTCTGAACTTGAGCTAATCAGCCAGTCTGGTTCTCGCGGGAAAAATTCAGTGAAGCGTGGAACAGAAGTGTGACATCTTGCACGCTCCTCAATCAGAGAAAGTCTGAAATGGAAGAACGCCCTCACTGGCTTTTTTTTGCTCTGCAATAGACTCCCTGTCTCAGAACTGCTTTGTGCTTTGGAGTGAAGTGTGACAATGCAGTATGTTTCTGTTGCTCTTTTCTGAGTGTGCATTAGTACCCCCAGAGTGTGCCATATGCCTCTACACGTAAAACGGTGTCACTTGTTAAGGTAGGAAAGCCACAGCCTGCCAGCTTGAAGGCTGTGCTGTTCATGTTGTAGCTGGCGTGTGGATAGAAGACCCACATGTGTGAAGCTGGTAACCAGTAACTTTTCCCCAGCCTCAAATTCACAACAAAGCATTAAACAAACCCTAGTGAGACAAGGTGAACTTCCGTTACTACCATCTTTGAGCTATTTACAACGTGGTCAGAAGAGGCTTTACGCCACTGAGCGCATCACCTGACACAGTCTCATCAAGGCAGAGACCCTTAAACCAGTCTCCACATCAGACCTTCTTTAAACATTGAAATAACCCATTTCCACATCTGGACTTGCAACAAGACTACTCAGCTCAAAGAAAAGAGATTATTTCTAAGCTGCAGTTTCCTCCCCCAGGGAGCCTTGGAAAGACCTTGTAAGTAAGAGCATAAAGCTTCCCTTGCAAAATCGCTTCAGTCAGGTACTGCTACAGCAAGCAGCTGCTGGGGATTCATCAAGGCGTACCATCGGGGGTTCTAGCAAGCCCTTTGTGATCTTCTTGGTAAGGATCAATCACTGCAGACAAGCCAATGACAACTAAGTACTTGAAGTACTGTGTTGCTTTGAATCTCGCGACCTGTTTTACAGTATGTGAGAGATTCTGATGAGAACAGTGAGGTCACTAGCTTTGTCCGACTCAAAACCCCTGCAGACCGAGAACAAGTCAGTTGAACCCTGGGCAGAGTGGCTCTCCTCATCACTGTGCACATCGGCACCTTAAGGACAGCAAAGTTTTCCAGGAGAAGCAGCAGCCAGACTGCCACTTTTGTTGGCTGTAGGACATCACATCACTGTCATTCCCCGGGAAATAACAGCGTCATTTATTCACTCCCCACTAACACGGTGTGACTCTGCCCGATATCAACACGCTGTGTGCCTTGTGGATGGCTGACGCTGCTGTAGTGACGGAAGATTTCTTTCATCCGCACATTTGCCACAGACGGGTGGGTAAGCCCAAGTACAAATAACATCAGGAGAGACATGCCACATCACCAGGCAGCGTTAGCAAAAGACAACCGATGCTGTCCCTACAAACCGTGAGGCTGAGGCACCTCAACAGCAGAAGGTGGCTGTCCCAAAATGCTCTTCTTTGCTGGGACAAGTTATGTATTGCCACCACGAGCCCCTCCGCTCCTGTGTGTGACTACACAAGTCCCCCCCACCAGTGCACAGATGTATCGACAGCTTTTCCTCCAGCGTCTTTAGTGAATGAGGATCTTAATGGAGCAAGACCAGTGTCCTTGTCCCTACAAACTCCCCATCTATCGAAAATTTCCCCAGCTTGGCTTCCTTCTCTCCTCATTGCTAGCAGAGCTCTTCCTGATTTTCTCCACTGCAGCATGTGGACAAACAGAATCAAGCCGCTGTTCAAGTCAGAAGGAAAGAGCCTGGTCTCCCACAACCCAGAATCTGCTCACTTGAACCAGAGTAGAGGGGGCAGGATCAAGCTTTACGGATACAAGAACATTGCTGCTTATCCCATCTTCTGTTGAGCAGGTTTGTTTTCGGAGTCGCTGGGGATGGTGCAGGGCCATAATCAGGGCATAATTCACCAGTCGCAGGAGAGAGGCATTGAGATAAGAATGCAGTGAATCCACAACAACACAAGGCATTCCT
>NW_010416976.1:14959-27127 GCF_000710305.1 Buceros rhinoceros silvestris | reverse complement strand
CCTGGTGGGGTTGATCTCTCCGGACACTGTGTCTACTCCTCTTCTGTTAGCCACAGGATGCAGTGACTTCTTCCAATTCAGCACTGTCCAGATGGCCCCTGTGGTTACCACCTCCATACTCCAGTGCCTCAGTTCCTATGAAAAAGGCATATGCTCATCAGCAGGTAATGAGGAAACTCACTGAACCCGGTGAGCGCTGGAAGCGCATGAGCTTAAGCAGCTGGAGTGATCTCTGCAGGGCAGGGAATTGTCTTGTATCTTAAGTTCTTTAAGGTGGTTAGGCGATTGGGTGAAAACTTGCAAAAAACGTGTGAAAGGAACTGTGAAACTGTTCATTTCCCCTCCCTTACTTGCCAGAAGATTCCAAATTGGAATTACCACCCTGACATCGGGCTCTATTTTGGTGTCTGTCCAAACCTTCCTGGGTATGATGTGATTTGACCCAAACAGGAGACAGGCTCTAGAAGAAAGCCAGACATGCAAAACTATGGCTGATCTCGCTTGCTCTGATCAACACCATGGCTGGAGCTAGGGTAGCTTCTTTGAAAACAGGACTGGATTTATCTTGCCATCAGATGTTTGCTGAAGGGAAATACGCTCTTATTCGGTGGTGGTGTAATAAAGCACAGAAATTAACACGGTGGTTTGGAGCTATGCAGATCCATTTCAGCCAAGCATTTGGCCTGCGGCCCAGATAACAAGCAGGGACAGGGCAAAGCTGTGCTTTGTAAGTAACCCATGGGATCAGCATCTCCCGTTCCCAACACACATTCTATTTTTACCTTTCCATTCTGGCTTCCTTCCCAAATGGAAAAGCAAAACTGAGACAGTAATGAAAACAGTGAGACACGATACATCAATTCAAGGATTCTAAGTGTTCCCGGCCCATATGCATCTTCTATGAACTTTTTGGTCATCAAAATGCCTTTGAAATAAGGAGGAGCTTAGAGCAACGCTCTCAGGCATGAGGGAAGAGGCCATGTGAGATATGAAATGGAAAGATGGGTCTGCAAGACAGGGGCACTGGCAGAACCATACTGTGAGAGCGCAAAACCCCTTTCCTCCGCGAAAACATACATACTGTTAATGTGCTCACTGGTTCCTGCCATCACACAACGGAACATGTATCCACTCGTTGCTCCAGTTCCAGTGTAAAACTGGCCAATTTCTTTCCCTTCAAACTGGCAAAATGAACATTAATGTTAGAGCTCTTGACAAACTCTGGAG
The DNA here is from genome assembly GCF_000710305.1 of Buceros rhinoceros silvestris. Taxonomy (NCBI): domain Eukaryota; kingdom Metazoa; phylum Chordata; class Aves; order Bucerotiformes; family Bucerotidae; genus Buceros; species Buceros rhinoceros. Next base: position 25,900 of record NW_010416976.1, on the reverse strand, counting down.
CAACTGGAAGGTTCTAGGTTATAGGATCACTTACTGGTGGAGCTGTAGCTCCGCTGATGACCCTATTACTGTCCCCTAACCTGCTTACAGTGTTGCTAGGAGCAGTGTTCTAACAGACATGCTTCCTTGGCCTTTAGGGACCAGCACAAGACTCACATACACTTTGCCATGTTTTCAGGAGATTAAGACGAGGTGCTTGCCAACCCAGCTAAAAAGAATAGATGGCTCTTACTACTCCGCACAACAGACACCGCACTGCAGCCTTTCTCCTCCATCCCCCTTGCAGTATATGACAATGCAGAAACAGCGAAAAAGACAGAAATTTGATGTGAACACACCTAGAAGTAATCAAGAAAAGATCCTCCTCTGCAGTTAGATCAGAGAAACACACTCTTGTCAAAGGAAGGAACTCCCATCTGAAAGGAAATTCATCCAGAGTGAGGGAGGTGACGAATGTGCAGTGTAGGGCGTATTCCACCCCCGTTCCTGATACAGACCCTCATGGGATTAAGAGAGATGATATGGTTGATCTAATCTAACAGCAAGCAGTGGCTGAGATGGGGAGTCGAGTCCCGAGTTACCATCCTCGCTCCCACGGTTTGTGTCTGGGGTGGTGGACTCCCCCCCAGCTCGTGGGCCGCTCGATACAGGGTGCGACTCCCCTCTCTGGGCCGCACAACAGTATGTTGGAAACGCCAAGTGCAGATTGTGTAGCGTACCAGTGCGCCAGCTAAGGCCCTCCCTTAACACTTCTGGCTCCTGCCTTCCCTGTTCTTAGGCAACAATAACAACAATCACCTCCTGCAGTGGACCAGAGAGTTGAGGGATCCCTTGGCACACCTGGCTCCTATTCCCGCCCCGTTGCTCTGCATCTTCTCACCACCTGGCTCAGAGAGGAGCTGCCATGTACCTGATTTCCACAGAACCTGCTGTCTTCCTGCGAACAGATGACCTTCAAACAGAGCCAAGTGGCAAGCACACGGGAGCACTTGAAAGTGTCAGAGGAAAAAGGTGGCAGGCTTTTTATCCCAGCAGGCACCTGCTCATCCTCCCGCTGACTCTCCATTTCCCAGTGACCTGCAAAATGCCATCTGTTGGAGAACACTCCCCTAGAAAGGCTTCTACACAAGTTCATTGTTTAAGAGTTTAAGTCTAGCTAAAGTATGTCACAATTTCTGTCCTTTCTGGCAATCAGCCCTTAGCAAAAGGTTTCTCTAATGTTTAAATCGAGCATCTGCCCATGTGTGCACTCTATGCTTGTGAGTACGAGGTTACTGCCGCGCGAGGGCAGTTTGCTCACCAGGCAGCCAGTTTTGTGGCGAGGCAGCCGATTTTGTGGCAAGTCTGCATTGCATCTGCACTGGAAGAACATGACTGTTCATATTCCTCCAGAGAAGTAAGCATGCAGTCTTCAAACTATGCCAGTCCTTCCTCAGCTTAGCCTTGTCCTGACTGCCACTTACCTGCCCAGAGCGTTGCTGTTCCTCTCCCCGGCATCCCAGCTGGGAGTGCTGCAGGAAGGAGGATCTTCCCTGCAAGAAGGAGCTCATGTGGCGCTATCTTCACTTCTGCCCTTTGTTCTTTGCCAAGCTGCATCCTAACCCCTCTATGTCCTCTGCCCGCTCTGACAGGGTTAGCCTTTTCCCACCCCGTACTGGGAAACCGGCTAAAAAAAGACAACAATCAGCCGGCCTCTGCTCATTGCCAGGTGCTGGGCTTTGTAGAGATGGCTTGGGCGAGATCCCGCTGGCCAAGTCAGCAGGAGATTTGCCAGTGATGGCCATGATGTCACGTCAGGCTTTTCCTGCAAGAAGCAGTCTTGGCATTAATTACAGAACACACCCTCTCATACTAACGACCCCCGCCGAGATGCGGTTAAAAGGAGTCTGAAATGCGTGTACAGACTGGACACAGAGGTGCCATGGGTTAGGGGTTGGAAATGTTTGTTCTTTGTTTTCAAGGCTGCAATCTTACTTTTCATGCCAGGCCAGACACTTCTAAAACTACAGGTGTAACGGCTTAACGCGATAGCCCACGTTGCTTCAACCACTCTGTCAGAGACATCCTACCTATGCCAGTCATCTTCATCCCTCCTCTACCTCACTTCCCTTCTGTGCAGAATACAGCCAGTAACATCCCTCAGGTAAAGCACCTTTCATGGACTGTCTTGCTGAACGTGGTGGCCGGCTGGTCTGGTCACGGGCTGTCTTTTACCCCGTGAATTACCCAGTGGCATCCGGCATAACTGGGAGTCTCGGTACCCCTGTAATAACTCTGGCACTGCTCAGGAGGCAGCATGCCATCCTGCCCACCAGCTTCACCCATCAGCTCTCGGCACATTCACACTTTTAGGCTTGGAATCTTGATGACTATGACCGACCGCCAGTATACATGTCCAGCTGTTAGGACGTGACATTTTGCCAGCCTGCGCTGCTTCTTTCCCCTTCCTCTAACAGGTTCCAGGCTAGCAGAGTTTAAGCAGCCACCTGCAAGACATCTCAAGCCTTCCGAAGCGAGACCATTCCCTATGCCAGCAAGCGCTGCCTGGCATCTTCCGCTTGCTGTCATTTGTATTCCTAAATTAATCCTCTAACCAATGAGGAGATCAAGTTAGAGAACAAGATTCAAAGTTCTTGGTTGCTGCCAACAAGACAGCTTGGATTAGTCAGCGTATGTGTTTAAAACATACTAGGCAGAGTGGCACTGTCAAAGCGCAGCTTAAAAAGCGCTGGATTAAGCGGGCGGTTTCATGGCATCAGGCAAAGCAGAGGGAATGCCCGCATGACTGAAATGCATACGTGTCCCCTCGAACTCAGAAAGGTGTGTACGCCGGTGTCCAAATATGCATCAGATTAGCTCTGTTCTTAAAGACAGATACTCCTGCTTTGCTGTACTTGAGCCTGACACAAGAAACTTGGACGTGCGGTGCCAAAGCAAGTGCGAACCACACCAACACACATGCAAAAGATGAGAGGCTTTGCACTTAGTGTGTGAAACATGATTCTTACCAGAAGGCGAGGGCACGTGTGAAGAGGTTGCTAGTGCCCTTGATGTGATTTGCCAGTGTGGTGCGTGACACAGCACCCTGCAGTCCCAGTTCCGGAGCCCTTAACATGGGTTGTGTGCTACCGCTGCATGTGGTAAGTACTTCACTGCTGGATTTCCTTACTTCAGGTTTGTTTCCCTTTGGACATAATGTCTACATTTGTTTTATTTTATGAACTGCTTTGGTTCCTTGAGTCTCTTTTCATTCATGGTAGCAGACCAGTCAGATCGGGGATTAGCAGCTGGTCTTCCCTCTGCCAGTGGCTTTCACAGCATTGAGCAAGCTATCGAATCTCTGGGACTACTGAGGCTTAAAGGCCCTTTACACTCTCCTGCCCAAACCGGGTTGACAGGAAGTGAATGTTAGTTCAGTTTGCTGTAAGGCTTCTTTAAAAAGCCAGGATCAGATAAAAAAAGAAGTAGGTTCCTATCCCACTCTTTCTCGGATATGTTATGGGGTTCTGTGAACTGATCTTCCTGGACTTCCAGGAATGACATTGATTAATGACAATTAGGCATTGCAGAAGACAAGCTGATATATCAGAGAACTTTCTACATTCCATCCTGCGGCAGGGAAGCCTGGGATCACACCTATCATCTCCCACTACCCAGCACCTGCAAACAGACGCCTGTCCGTTCACTCCCGTTGGCCAGAGAAGGTATCTCTGCCAAGCTGGTGGGGCTGTATCTGGGTGAAAGTGGTGTAAGAAGGGGAGGGGAGTGCAGCCCACTGATCACAGAGACCTGCCCAGTTGAGGAAGGGGACAGCTCCCATTCCTCCCCCAGTGATCTGGCATCTTGCATTTACAAGACCTTTCCATTCTTTGTCAAGTGTCACCATCCTTCTCCTCTCCAAGAGACAATGAGAGGGAACGTGAAATACTGTTTTTCCTTGCTTATTTCCTTGCCTTTTCTCTCCCGTTCTTTCAGGTGTAGCTTTTTTCAATCCTCTCCATTCGTTTTTCTCTATGACCCTGTAAAATCTTTCTCTTGCCTCACTACTCATCACTTTTCCCACCACGGTCTTGTCATTCTACCTTTCATGCAACTTGTTCCAGCAGTTTTAACATCACATTCCCAGGCAAAGTATTTGGGAGAGCCAGAAGGTGGGAGAGCTGGGAAGGTAGGAGAAGAGGCTAAATTCCATCGAGAGTGTGATGGAATAAAAAGAATGATATGGCCATTTTGGTCAGCTTTCACTGCGTCTTAGAGACTCTGACAGGAGCATGCTTGTCTCTGTGTGACCGTTTGCCCGTATAACATGTAGCTGTGCCCATGTGTGTTTGTGAGCTGAAGCACGAGCTGGGGAATCCTCACCTGAAATCAAGTTCTGTCTAGACTCGTCTTAAGTCATACTCATTTCAGACCTTGAGGAAGCACTACCTACAAAAACTGACTAATCTAAAAGTACAGGAATCCACCACAACTTATGCAATAAGGATTTAAAGAGGTGCTTTAGGTGGAGGAAGACTTTGGATAGTTTAAATAATAGAAGGCGGTTCTAAAATGGGATGAGTTGAGCGCACTTGAAAAATCACTGCTCAGATGAAGTTTCACAGGCCGATGGCATGTGAAATTACAAGATTTTGGCAACTAAAGGAGCATAAACATTCTAAATATCAATAATCAGTTATGTTCTTAGTGACTTATCTTGGTCGTTAGCTCTAATCTGCAAAGCTTATTTGAAAACAGCTGATGATAACAATCACTTGCGTGGGCTAATAGCCAAGAATCCTCAGTTGTTTAACGTGGCTGACAGGCAACTTTTCTGTGTCATCCTCACTTGGCTGGGGGAATTACCACAACAGTGAAATGAGGATGGCAGAAAGTAACAGAGCACATGCCCAGGGCTCGAGCTCCAGCTGTATGTCCAATCACATCTCTCCACAGGCACTAAAAGGAGCAGCCATTCCCCAATTTGTGCAGGAACTTTCAGCTCCCTTGGCCCTGTTAAAGACTAAGAGTCTCTGTTACACTTCAGGGTGCCAGCCCCTGTAAAGGGTAACATTTAAGAGACAGCAGTCGCTGCCATGGCTGCAAACTTTGTTTTCTCAATACTGATCTCGGATAACACTGAGGCCCGGTCCTCCCCTCCTCATGAAATCGTTATCCGATCGTTTGTCTGACAGCGTTCCATGGGCAGTTCCAATTCTTTCCAGATCAGAGTTCTAGCTTTTCATGGCAGAAGGCAACCTGATATCCTGGCCTAGCTCCAGCTTACACAGGACTGCCAGCCGAGGGGGAAGACCTCAGCGATGGGACATTTTTTGTCAGCACCTGTCTCAAAGCACTCTGTTATAGAAGTGGAAAAAATCTATGGTCACTTCACCAAAACCAGTTCCTTAATCACATCTCCTCCTTAGCACCTGCTTCATCACGCCCAGCATCTTAAAATGTGGCTTATTATTAGCCATTATTTTCCGCAGCACTCAGCTTACCCAGTCTGGGGGCCAGAGGTGACACCACTGGAAATTATGAGACTGGGGCAGAGGTGGGCAAAAGGGAGGAGTAACACCAAGTCTTAGGTGCTCTGGTGCACTGTGAGAGTGACCTGGGACAAGGGTTTCGTGAGGGTCTCACAAGCAGATCCCTGGGAGGGAGGATGAAAACTTGCTGCTGTAGTAACTGACCTTTGGATTTTGCATTTGAAAGGAACAGGGTCTCCCATGCTTTAGGAAGGCGGCAGCTCCAGGCTAGCATCAGGCTGGGACACTGCTCTGTGTGTCTGTGGACAGGGAGCTCCCCCTGTGGAGCTGCCAAAAGACATGCAAAACTCCAGCTAAAAAGGCCAGTTCTTTGTTCCTAAATCAGCTAATTGCAAAGAAACACCTTTGCCAAGCATCTGGAGGGTTTCAGGAATGTCAAGAGACCAGTAGCGTGCTGGTCTTGCTCATGTCTCGGGTGTGATCTTCTGCTAGGTACCGCACTATCTCACTCTGCATTCCCCAAACACTTCAGAAACTGCCCCAGCTTCCATTACAGAATTCTTCAGGGCTCTTTGACCACTTATCAGGCCAGGGCTTGAGAGTGGCTTTCCTGTCTGACAGTGCTGCTTGATGAGCTCCTCAAGCTTGCACAAACATTCCCACATGTCCCACCGTTTGGATAATTACCACCGTTTGGATAGCAGCCTCACCAGAATTGCAGCTGGTCCCTTTTCCTCACGGGGGTTCCCTTTTTCCTGAATGCTCTGTTAAACTAACACAACTTCCTCATCCTTCACCCTAAAATCAGAGAAAATACGGGCACCTTTAATGTGCTTCTGCTTTTAAACTTTCCCATGATCATCAGTATCCAATCTTTCCAGAAATGCTCCCCCGCCACATCCCCCCTGAGGTGTGTAGGAAGGAGGGGTTCTCTTCCCTAACCCGCAGGACTGTGGAGCTGGCGGCTCCTTTACCTATATACTGCACGGCCTGTACAGCTTGGGAGCTTTGCTCCAAATCAGCATCGCAAGTCATAACAAACGAGTTGAAATGTGGAACAGACTGGCAGGCATTTGCCAACTGTTATCCCAAAACCAGTGGAGTACACAACGCATTTTTTCCAGCCCTGCTCCTGTATCGATAATGAGCTGCTTAGAGCACAGACCAGCACTGGGCTGCCCCCCCTACAGCAGGCAGTCTCCGTGGGGGTCAGCAGCGCACCTTCGACACGGGAGCTCGCAAGCAGAGGTGAGCTCACTCTTCCATTACAAACTGGAAACGACGAGAATGTGATTAACCAGGAGTACTTAGTGCCAGTAGTCAGGCCCTGAAGCTTAGCCTTCCTCAGAGTATATGCAGAGTAAACTAGGCTCTCCTTTGGAACACCCACAGTTATCCTCACAGATGTGCTAAGCCCTGAAGCTTAGCCTTCCTCAGAGTATATGCAGAGTAAACTAGGCTCTCCTTTGGAACACCCACAGTTATCCTCACAGATGTGCTAAGATCCAGAAAGCTCACAAGCAGATAGTCTGTCTTGCACCACTAAGAAACACACAACTTTGTTCTGAAGGCTTTTAGCCGTCAACAGAAATAGCGCGAGAATGTGATTAACCAGGAGTACTTAGTGCCAGTAGTCAGGCCCTGAAGCTTAGCCTTCCTCAGAGTATATGCAGAGTAAACTAGGCTCTCCTTTGGAACACCCACAGCTATCCTCACAGATGTGCTAAGATCCAGAAAGCTCACAAGCAGATAGTCTGTCTTGCACCACTAAGAAACACACAACTTTGTTCTGAAGGCTTTTAGCCGTCAACAGAAATAGCGCTTGGGAAAGGTCAGCAACTCATCTTTCTGGACCCAATAACAATAACAGAGCCAGAAAGTTTGTTCTGTGATGACACCCACAGTGAGTTATGACCTGCCGGAGCTGTGAGACAGCAGGAGCAAATAAAATGCAGTAATGCGAGTCACAGCTTGGACATCGCGCTCTTCACGGCAAATGGATATTATTTTCACCAAATACAAACATACCAACATCCAAGAAGGGGGTGGGGAGGGAGGCAGGAAACGGACGGACGATGCTATTACCGGCACGATGATTCCGCGTCTTTACAAAGCAGCGAGCTTTGTAACAAGATGCTCACTGCAACTTAGAACCGCAGTCTCACTGTGTACGCATTTGACAACGGTCAGCGAGGAACACCGAGATCAGAACGGAACGTGAATGCCTGGGAGCGCGGCATTCGAGAGTGAGCCATGGCCTATGTCTAACCTCTGGGCATGACAAAGTGATCAGAGTGAAGCAGAGAGAAATAACATCTGCAATTTGAGCTACAACCAACCAGCTAAATATAAGAGCTGCAACTGCACTGCCTGGTTTAAAAAAGAAGAGAGGGGAGAGAGAGGGAGGAGAGAGAGAAACCATTTCCCAGGACAGCAGTCACAAGGGACAGGGCTTTTTTCAGCCTTTGGTGGGTGAGGTTTTAATTCCTGGATGTCAGACTCTTTATAACGCTGACAGGAGTAGGGGGCATCTCCCACCTAGTGAACAGCTGAGTGAGAAGGAAGGTGGCCTCTAGGAACTCGGTGTTTAGAATGTCAGAGTACAGGCAGTCAGGCTGTGATGTTCCCTCATGGGAACACTGCCCTTGAGAAAACTCACCGCTTGGGGTTCTTTAAGGAGCTTGTGACAGAAGATGCCTCCTGTGGACTATGGTGGCACATCCTTTTAGGTGTCACAGGTGCAGGATTGCTTCCGGTCTACTGAGGCTCTGCCGCAGTGCTGGATATCGCTGGAAGAGAGGGACAAGGGAAGTCTCCTGCTGCAAATAAAATCCAGAAAAAGAAATTGCAGAAATTTTCAACAGGACGTTGGGTACCATCGTGTATTCCAGACAGCAGAGGCAAAATGCAGACACCTGGTCACCTCCCTCGAGCAGCTCACAGCAGCCACCAAGCTGTTAGAGATAAAGTCTGCATCTTGGGAAGGTGGAAGGTGAGAATTAAAGCCCAAAGGAAGTGATCTTCCGTGCGCTCCTCCTCCCCTGCTCCTTATCTCGCACAGAAGACTACAACCTTAGAGTCAGGAATCTGTAAATGACGCCATGGCAAAGAATGCAAATTATTCCTTTCCTACTGCACCTACTGACCCGATTGGGAATGTAATCAGAGCAACGATGAAAACACAAGCCAAACCAAGCCGAGCCAACAGGAAAAATGGAAGCCAAACTCGCAGCAAGCAGCGATTACCCTGGTATCATGCTCCTCTCTGGCAACTGCCCTGCTTGATCTTCAGGGTGTTTGAGATGTTTGTGTCAACGGAGGCACCATCATTTGGACAAAACACAGAGTCGAGGAGCTTGCAGTGGCGCTTTTTGGACACTGTCACTATTTCTATTTTGGCCATTTGGGAATGGCTACCTTCTGACATCCTAAAATTCCCAGTATTGCCTTCCATGGGGCAGAGTACCCCTCAGGCCTGGAGTTACTGTCTGGCGGCTGCTAAAGGTTGTTAAACATCTGCTGCATTCTGTCTCAGGGAGCAGTGGGGATATTCCTCCTTATCATGCCTTCTAGAGCTTTGGCGAAAATATATACTCCATAAATATTCCCACTCCACGTTATTTAATGCGTTCTTACTAATTTATTACCACCCAAAAGACATTCTGAAGGCTCTTAGAAGTAGGCTCTGTGCTGCTTAAATGTATCTGACGTGACTATGAAAGTTAAAGAAATGCCTATAGCCCTCACTCACAGCATTTTAAAAGGAGATGAGACAATTTTCTCTTCTCATTGCCATTCCCAAGCAGGCTCTGCAGTCAGAAGGGTGCAGGTAAGTGATTCTCAGCAGGCCCATGGAATGGTATCAGCATATACTGCTCTCATTCCAAATTTAAAGGGAACAGTGGCTGGCTGGCTGCAAGGAAGTACATTCACTCATGATCCCAAACATCCGGGAATGCCTGTTCCAGGCTGACCGCCTAGGTAACGCAAATCATGGAATTTATCCCGTCAGTGAGGAAATTCCATAAGGAATCAGGACTCTGTCATACTTGAGGCAGCACAGAGACAAGTCTGTCCCAGTCCTCAGGAGAGTTCTGATTGTGTACGGTGAGAGCTGATAGGTGGCAAGTGTAGTGGGCAGGGAACGAGATGGAAAGAGGGCTTTACATTTCAGGACCTGTGGAGTGGAAATAGAAGATGATACCAGACTCAGTGGGGCAATCAGAAAACGCCAGATGATCTGCCTTCGACAAGGGCTGCGCTTCATCAGGACAACTGTAAGAACTGGCTGAGATTGACGGGCTAGCACAACCAAAACACTTCTTCAGCAGAGACCTGTGAAAATCATAGGCCATGCTACCGTGCTTAATGCCAAGACTGAGCGGGCAGCCTACGTTTCCAGCTGCAGAGGGCTGCAAGTGACTACAGGCACGTGGCTCCTCTCCCCATCTCACTACCAGAGCTCCACGAACCATGTGAGGAAGCTGCTCAGGAAGACTTGCCTGCAGCTGCTCAGCAGTCCTCAGGCAGAAGGTGGCACTTTCCTCCACCTCAGTGTTGGGGGTAACCTCACAAGCACAGCCTTCCTCTTGTCGTAGTCACTACTCGATCAGAACAGGGTCCCTGCTGGGTCAAATGACCCCGTACAGCAACAGCGTGTCCCCTCAGTATGCCACAGAGGCAGGCAGGGGCTGGAAGGAAGAAACAGTTTATTTCCCTGAAAGCACGAGGGGCTTTGCTTACCCAAAGCCTCAAAAAAGAGGCAACAAAAAAGGTCTGGAGTTCAAAGGCTGCTGTTGTGACCTTAGACTTAACTTCTCTCCCACCATTGTCAGCCCTGACTCAGCTCCACGCACCACTGTGGATGCCACAGAGGGGTAACAAAACCTGCGGCTGAAGGAAGGGAAGGCTACTCTGCCCTTGCCAGCTAATGTTTCTGGGCAGCTTTTAGGGGCTCCCTCTCCCCTGGAGAACTGAGAGCCAGTGAGGCCAAAGCACTTGGCAGGCAAGCTGTGAAAAGGCCAGGGAGCTCAGCTCAGCTTTCATTCAGTACTTGCAGCTCTATTTTTACAGGCTGCAGGCAGCTCCTTCTCACGGGTATTTCACTGGTTAGGAAGAAGAGTTGAGATTTCTCCTCCCTATCTCGGAGCAGTGAACACACGTCACAGCATCCCAGACTGGTGGGGGGTGGCAGGGACCTCTGGAGATCATCTAGTCCAAACCCCTTCCTGCTAAAGTGGGTTTACCCAGAGCAGGCTGCACAAGATCGCACCCAGGTGGGTTTTGAATGTCTCCAGAGGAGTACTCTAGGCCCCTTCTTTAGACCAGGGTCAGCTGCTCACAGAAAGTCCGAGCACCCGCCCAGAAAGGGGTGATGAGAAAAGCTCCGCTGGCCTGTGGGTGCTGTTCTTCCACCCGCACCCGCAGCAGCAGCGGCAGGGGCCCGGCGCCAGGCGGCCGGGGGGCGGCA
>NW_010416976.1:12895-14713 GCF_000710305.1 Buceros rhinoceros silvestris | reverse complement strand
AGGGAAGGGGAGCTGAGGACGTGGCACTTAGCCCCGGTTTGACCCTGGCAGCAGCCCCGGGGAGGCGCAGCACCAGCCGCCAGGTGTGTGAGGTGGAAGGAGGGTGGTTTGAAGGGAACCTGCGGTGGAGTCTGCGCCAGGCGGTGTGCTGCGGAGGAGCTGCGTGTGCGTTCGGGGTGAGGAGCTGGCTCAGGGAAACTGGATGAACAGGAAAACTGATAATCAAAGTGCATTATTTTGGGCATTGTTTCACCCTACATTAAACCAGTGTCCCCAGTGTGTTTTCTGCTTTATCCTTCCTACGCTTTTCCATTTCCTCATTTACCTGCTGTATTTCCTCCTTCAGCTTTTCTCTTTTTTTCCTAAAGACCATTACTTTTCTTTTTTACAGCCTAGAGTCCATCCACCTCCCCAGACATTGTCTTAAAAGGTATTTACTTCTCCAGTCTATGGGTGCCTATTTATCTTGCACATTTGTCTGCTTTTTCTCAGTTTTCTGTGGTTGTCCACCCAGTAACTCCATCCTCCCTCACAGGTCTTTCCCATCTCTTCTCCTCCTATTGCAGACAGCCCATCTTTTCCTCTCAGTTCCACTTTCAAGCCTGTTACTCTCTTTCTCCTCCTAGCTTCCACTCCCAAATTCTCCTGTTTCTTCATTCGCCCACTCCAAACTCTCTCCCCCCACACACCTTAGCAAAGCCTGGAGCAAGAAGTGTTTTCATACCTGTGTTGTTTTGCAGGTAAAAGGTGCGAGAACTTTTCTCACCCTCATGGGCCTGTCTTCTCCCATTCTTGATTCTGCATCAAATATAATGTTATTCCTGTTTCCAGGTTCCACATTCCAAGAACTGACCTGTGTTGTATACAGAAACTTCCCAAAACACAATGGCCAGGCTGTTGCAAGCTGCGCCCAAGTTTCATCCCGCAGAATGGGACGTTGCAAACAGGATGCAGTGGGCCAGTACAGAGTCGCAGAAATCCAGGTCAGAGCGCGTCACGGCGGAGAGCCAGAGGCTGCTGGAGGAAATAGAAAAGACAACTCAGAAAACACGAAGTGATGTCAACAAGAAAATAGGTAATCCCGTGTGCTCTGCAAGGGTCAGGATGTGTTGTCTGAGCTGTGTGTTTAAGATGGACTTGGACGATCAGGTCATAATGAATAGCAATATATGCCAGTGCCACGCTCGCTGATCTCATCGAGAAATTCAAAATACATTTAAAAATATTTATTTACTTTAAAAATATTTTGAGGCGGTTTCTTTATTTTATAACAAATAAATTACTTCTCCTAAACACAAAGAGAGCTGTTCCAACCAAACCTTCTCACAGAGGGTTGCAAAACTGTCTCCACACATCAGCCTACAGCTCTACATGCACTCCATTACCAGATAAGTCTGGTTTTAGCCATATGTAATACCGACCCACAATGCTCTAGCATATAAGATGGGCTTGTATTAATACCTGTTCGCAATTTTAATTCTGCAGAACAGAGACAGGAAGAAATAAAATTCTGGAAGCAAGAATTAGATAACAAACTTGAACAAATTGTTCATGAGACAGAGGTACTGTTGACTTTCAAGACTAGGCTGGAGAAATCTTTGGAGAGCTGCAAAGAGCCACTCGCCATTGCCCAGAAGTGTCTCCTGAACAGGTGAGATGATTAAAAGCATTCAGGGAGAGAAAAGAAATCTAGGTAATGATCCTTTAACAAATGACTTTCAAAGCTGCAAACTCAGGGCCTGCCTCCCTCTGCAGTGGAGTCACAGTCTGATTTAGGTGATATAACCCTGGGGAACCAAAGCCATAAAGGAAAAACTT
>NW_010416976.1:8486-12759 GCF_000710305.1 Buceros rhinoceros silvestris | reverse complement strand
GCGTTCCGTTTGGAAAGCTGGGCTTCATCGCCTTCTGTTAGCTGCAGGCATGTGAACAACGTAGCTGAGGGCTTCTCCTCTTTTTTGTTCAGGCAGAAGCGAATTGGGATTGACCTGGTGCATGATGAAGTGGAACACGAACTGCTGAAGGAAGCTGAAGTCCTCCAGGGAGTTATTGCTTTGCTTGGACGTACACTGGAACAAACCAGTGAGCAAATCAGGTGCAGAGGCAAAGAGTGTAACGGAACACTGATTAGCTGCTGAGTGGGACAGCCACAATCCTGAGATGTTGTCGGGTCAGGCTGAGCACAGGTCCAAAGTTCCCTTCAACGCTAAACAGTTACAGGGATCCAGTCCTGTGTCTTTAATTCCAATGGGAATTGTACCATCACTGTATACGGAGGCAGCTTCATGCTCTAGATTTGGGACTTTGCCACCAACAGTTAATCCATGAAGAATTCTGTAACGGCATTTGTATCACCTAATGGACGTTAGGGACCCCTGGGAATGCCTGCGCTTTTCTTAGCCTCCGGTTGTTTATCCTCCTAGACTAAACCGTGCAGCAAAGTACAACCTGGAAATGGATCTGAAGGACAAGTTCGCAGCTTTGATGATTGACGATTACTGTGCTAGCTTGACAAACAACACTCCTGATATCAGATACGCTGACAACCCGGTGAAAATAGATGGAAAGTAAGTGGTTATTAAGTTCAATGAACATATGATAATTATACAGCTAGTATGAGCTGCTCCAGTAATAGCATGATTAATTCTGGGTAAAACAGACTGTACCTGTCCATCACCTGTCTGTTGTAGATTGGTTTTTATCCTCCTTTCCATCATTTTAGTATCAGCGTAATAGGTCTGTGAAATAAGCCACAATAATCATGTTTCCAGTGAACTGCAGTTTACTGAAAGTTTTTGAGGCTCAGTTAGCTAAGGAAAAATTTCACACATTGCTTAACCCGGAATAGATTTACCAACCTAACTTCCTCTCCCAGAGTATCCTAATGGGGAGAACGCTGGACTGGGACACATGAGGTGTGGAGTCAGGTTCTGACTCAGTAACCTGTCAAATGCCCCTTCTGTGCGGGTTAGATCATGTGAATGGCATCGGGGGAGAAATAGCTACCACAGAAACACAGGCTGAAGGGAGGAAACACACTGAGAAAGCAGGGTGTGAGGGACAGCCTCCCAAGGCCACTACGGGCTTTGTGAGAACTAGCAGACGTGGAGCACAAGAGACTGACAGCTCTTGCTGCTGGCGCGTTAGCCAGCAGCAGCAGCAGGTTGTGTAACAGCCCACTCCCAGAGCGGTGCTGGCTGCTCTGTGCAAATGAGTTACAGCTTTATACATCCACCCAGTGAAACAAGGGACCCCCTGAGGAACTTTCCAAACACCTGCCTGCAAGCCCCTGGTGCCCCATAGGACGCTGCAGCCCCGGGGGTGCCGTCAGAGGTTGGCTTCCCAGCCACTGCTCCAGCCACGTACTGTAAGGGGCTGTCTTAAAGGTGATGAACTGTGTGAGAAAATGAGTGTTCTGTGGGAATAGTGACCTGCTATTAATAGTAACAGCTGAATTACATTAGTAATAACACCTTAATTAACAAAAGGTATTCTAAGAAATACTGGTGATTATCTGTGTCTCCCCCACCACAACTCAATCCTTTACCAGGGAAAGTTATAACAAAGTCACTCTGCGACATGAGCAAATTAATTTCCATCCTACCATTGTCTACTTCATTCTGAAATGTTTGCGACAGAGAGGATCTTTTTTTTTCACAATTCTGTAGAATTCCCAGTACAACTGGCCCTCACTGGGATGTGCAGCTAAAGCTTTGTTCTTGGTTCTGGGGAGTAACATAGATTTGGGGAGTAACCTGATGCTGCCAGGTGATGACCTTTTATTTTGAACTCTTTCAGTTTTGTCAGCCCTGAAGACTGGAGGGATTTCTCAAACATAAACGTAGAAAAAGCTGACAAGCAGAGAAACAATTCTTTGGCGCTGAGGGCGCTGATTGACAGCATCCTCTCACAGACAGCGAATGACATGCGCAGGCAGTGTGAGACGGTGAACACTGCCTTTAGAAAAAGGGTGGAGGAAGTCAAGGATGCCAAGCACAAGCTAGAGACACTCCTTGCAATGGTAAGCGGGAAGAGACAGTCAGTGGAATTGTGGAGACAATGGGCTTGGGTTATCTACCAGTTTTCTCAATCTCATGGCTTGAGCTACTTCGCTTTAAGAATTTTACTTTCGCAATATTGGCAACACCTGCACCCCCCAACCCCCCCCCTCCCCAAAAAACCTTGTCTTAGATTTTATGTTCTCAACTCTGTGTGTACCACTAGAGAAGTGAATCCCTGGAATCACTCACTCCATGTGAGTGTTGCTGTAGACATCAGTAAAGACAGGACTCCCCCCGTGAGCTTTAGTTACATGGGGCTCCTATAGAATTTTCACGATTGTGATATCAGAGCCTAATAACTTATAAAATCAGGGTCGATGAAAACTGAGTGTTAATATTAAAAATTAATCGCTGACCACGAATCTCCAGTTTCACTCAGACCAGTGTCACCTCCTTTTCAATGAAGGAATCATCATCCTGGCTGACCTCTGTAGAAATAACAAACGTCCTTTGACGAAATAGCACACCATGAGTGTTACTATCACTTTTATTCCTGTATCTATTAAAGACGATGTTGATGATTTCACCTGTTGTAAGAGGCAGCGTGCAGCACTTCCTTCTGTCGCATTCGTTAAGGTGCTGGATGAGACTGCCTCACAGGAGAAGAACATTGCAGCCCTAAAGAAAGCCATTGCTGATAAAGAAGGACCTGTCAAAGTGGCTCAAACCCGTCTGGAAGCAAGAAACCGTCGGCCCAATGTGGAACTCTGTTGTGACACGGTGCAATACAGGCTGATCGGTGAAGTTCAAGAGATTACAAAAAATATTGAAAGGCAAGTGGAAATGATGACAGAAGAAAAAATCTGGGCTGTAGATTACTGGGTTAATTTAATGAGTCAAAGTACCGTTGGGTGTTGCTATTCTCCCTGAAAGGTTGGGAATTGCTTTTCCCTTAAGGCCAGGACACTTTAAGGGACGCTGCAGGGTGGATATTATCTCTCTGTGAATCCCATCCTATCTTTTTTTCTTTTCCTCAGAATTCTTATCCCACATTAAAAAACCCCAACCCTATCCATGTGTTTTCAACTACTGTCTCTCTGCATTTTCCCTGTTAGATTAAAGGACGCACTGGCACAGGCTGAGGCAGTGTTGAAAGGTCTGAGCCGCCGCCAGCTTTCCTTGGAGGAGGAGATCCAGGTCAAGGAGAATACACTGTACATCGATGAAGTGCTCTGCATGCAGATGAGAGAGTCCCTTTGCATTAAGAGCTTCTGAAGCCCTCGTACTGGGACATGGCGTGCGCTGCAAAGAGACAGATCCTGCAGAAAATTTATTGACAAATTCCAGATTTATTGTTTTGGCTCAATGCTGTCCTGGTTCTCGTTTTGCAAAGTAACAAAAACAGAGCCAGTACTTAGCGTGCTCTGTTTCACTGCCAGCTGTGCTCTAGAACATTTGATGAAATCCCCCACTTGGCAATAAAATTCCAGAATAAGGAGAAATGCCCCTTCTTCCATGTTATTTATCTCGTGTGCACTCAGTGATATCTTTTGCCATTGAAACATCTAGAAGGTGTGGAAGCAAGAGCAGGAGTCCCTTCTTGGGAAGCTGGGCAAGTGGGAAGGGTGACTGAGGACTAGCCATGGTACGTTCTGTTCTTAATACCTGCTAGTAAGAACTAGGCACAGGATGCGTATCAAACGCAGCAGCAGGCAGGGACGAGTGATACAGGGGCTAGTGCGCCTCAGCCAGGATCAAGGCAAGGCTGACTTGGGGAGGGATCGAGCGCACCCTCAGCAAGGTCGCAGATGACACTAAATTGGGAGGTAGTGCTCATCTGCCTGAGGGTCGGGAGGCTCTGCAGAGGGACCTGGACAGGCTGGATCGATGGGCTGAGGCCAGTGGTATGAAATTCAACAAGACCAAGTGCCGGGTCCTGCACTTGGGCCACAACAACCCCCTGCAGCGCTCCAGGCTGGGGGAGGAGTGGCTGGAAACTGCCCAGCAGAGAAGGACCTGGGGGTGCTGGTCGACAACCAGCTGAATATGAGCCAGCAGTGTGCCCAAACAGCCAAGGTGGCCAACAGCATCCTGGCTTGTATCAGAAACAGTGTGGCCAGCAGGAGCAGGGCAGGGATTGTCCCCC
>NW_010416976.1:609-7633 GCF_000710305.1 Buceros rhinoceros silvestris | reverse complement strand
GCCGTGTGGATTTGGTGCTGAGGGACATGGTTTAGGGACCCTGGCAGTGCAGGGTGAACAGCTGGACTCGATGATCTTAAAGGTCTCTTCCAACCAGATGATTCTGTGATTCTATATACAACACCAATACCGAACCTAACCCTCACGATGGCAACCCCGTCTCACTGTCACCTCTGATGCTGAGGGCAGGTGCTGGGGAAGTCCCAGACTGGGCTCAGCAGCAGGCGGGAACTGGATGCAGGAGCTGGATTCCAGAACTGGACTCAGGAATGCTCAGATTGGGATTGAAGGCAGAACAAGAGTCCTCCTTAGACACTGGCTATTGAAGAAGAGAGTTGACCCTTGTGATCCCTCAGCTTTATACCAAATATGGCATCTGTGGGATGGAACACCTGGTTGGGCAGCGTAGGGTCACTTGTCCAGTCTGCTCCTCCCCACAGGCGAGGCCTCTTACTGACTGAACCCCAACGTGGGACCGAGGATTTAGCAGTGACCTTGGTCTTCACAGTTGCAAGTGTAAACAAGAGCCTTTCTGCACCCCAGTCCCTGGCAGTGACTAACCACACAGCGCTGTCACTGCTAGAGGCAGCCGCTGTCTGCAAAAACACGCTGTTAACTTCAGCAAGTGCATCACTGGGCAGAGACTGAGCCTTTCTCCACCCCAGTCCCTGCCAGTGACTACCCACACAGCGCTGCCACTGCTAGAGGCAGCCGCTGTCTGCAAAAACACGCTGTTAACTTCAGCAAGTGCATCACTGGGCAGAGACTGAGCTGAAAAGTAAAATGACTGAACAGAATGAGTTCTGTTCGAACTCAAACCAGGACACAAGTTAAAACAAAGCAAGGGCAAAAGCAAACGATGCTGGAGACAAGCAGGCCCATTCTCGATGCCAACATTTTAATGCCTGGAGTGTAAAATTGTCGCTTGTAATGGTATCTCCCTTTCAGAGGCACTGCTGTCAAGATTCAAATTCCTTACTAAGGTCCTCCAAAAGATCTGTTCAGTGCTTGCCGATGCCACTGGGTGTTCTTCTCGCTCCCTGTGGTTTACAGTATTGGGTGGATGACGACAAAATAAGCTCCGAGTCAATAAGGTACTGAACTTCTCGTAGATACCGCTCAACAGCTGCTCCTGCTCACTGGTGTCGTGTTGGGCTGTTAAATCCTGACCTGTAAGCATGAATGACAGTTGTGTCTCTCAGATGCAAGGAGCAGGCTCAGCCTAGTAAAGCTCATGACAAGCAGCAGCCTCTGTGACTAATAATGAATCTAGAGAAGGCAAATTCCTTGATTTTCAGTAAAATCTTTAGGGTTTACCTTGTTTTCACTCCAAACTGACTGAAAACATCATCACCTGACAATTTTGGGGAAGAACCAGAACTGATGCACCCCTGGGATCTTCAGAGATCTGAGGATCTACTGAATTCAGAATCTAGCACGCAAAGTAACATGACAGCACGGTTTACACCAGCTACAGCTGTGGTTTGGCCCCAGTTCAACACAGCACCCCTGAAGAGTGAGATGGTTTATATCCTTTTGCAGTTTAGTGGGATTCCACCTATCGGCCTCAAGTTAAGCACAGACATAAGCTTGGGAGGTGACTGAGAATGCCCAGTTTGAACTGGAGGTGACTGAGAGAACCCCAGTCCAGGAAGGACTTGTGGAGCTGTTGGGGCTTGTTATTAAACTTCTCTAGTTTTCTGTACACGGTGAAGCAGGCGGGAAAGCCCTGTGCCTGCGAGTGCTTCTCAGGGTGGTTACACCCCTAAACGTAATATAGGGAAGGTGGTTATGTCAACAGTTCCACAAGTGACCTCTCTATGCTCTCGAGGGCATGGGGACCTCACCTTTCTCCGGGTACTGGAGAGAGGAAGCAAATGGGAGTTCTGAAGCACAAAGTCTTACTTTTATGGTAGTCAAAACGCATTTCCTTTCTGCACGGTTTTGGAGCAGCCTCTCGACGAAGGTGACACTTAGAAATGCCCAGACTTTCAGGAATGACAACCTCTTGCATGACAAGACGAGCTGCAACAGCTCGTCATCCAGCAGCTCGTGGTCATTTTCCAATTCAAGTGTTAACTGTTTGAAAAAGAACGAACACTGTTAGCACTACTGAACAGAGCGTGTGAGCGCAGGAGCTAGAGTGCCACAAACTAGTGTCCCAGTTTTACCAGCAAAGGGACTGGCAGCACATCAGTGCTGCACCTTGACATTAGCAGAGATCATTTTGTATGATGACAACAGTATCTGCTCCAGTAATCTCCGCTCCCCCGTTACGACGCGGAGGGCTCCCTTGTGCACCACGTACCATTTGAAGAGACAGACAACTTCTCTCACCATTAGAGGAAGTTCATGCCATGAACTTGCTGGACATATTGGAAACTACCCCAGATACGGGAGTAGCCCCAAAGACAATTTCTTTACAGATCTCTGGTGTTTATTGAAAACTCTGCAACAGAATTTAAAGAAAGCTGTTGGCACCCGTGAGGCCGTGTGCTTCCTTCGGGTGTGCAGAGACCTGATGCTTATTTACATGGGTCAGCTACTGCACAGCTTTAGTGACACATCCCTGGTGACAGCACAGTGCTCTGACATGGGCACCAGTTAATTGCCATGTGCTGTAAGACATTTGTGCACTGCTGAAATGGACCAAACCCATCAGTGTAGGTTGATGCAGGTTTCAGCAACGTGAGCAAACAAGGTGTGCGGACTATTTTCTTCACATGCAGATTTCCCTGCAAAAGGGTGGGATTAGGAAAAACCAGAAACTTTTCAGTTACTAAACATGAAAGTGTCTAACCAGAATAGCCTAAATCTTCCTTACAAAAATGCCATTTTCTTACCTGAAAGGTTCTTTTTTGCTCACAGCTGACACTACAACCACTAGCATTTTGGGTGGTTTAGCCTTTTATGATGGCAACCTGACATCAGCCTGACAGCAAAGAGCAGCACCATGGGGATTGCAACTGGACAAGGATAATTCCCTGCACTGGACTATAGCTGGACCACTGGAATGGCTCACTTAGGAAAATTCCCCTCTGAACACAAACGTGAAGCAGTCAGGAGCTCCTAGTGGTGACTGCTGTTCTGCAGAAGACCTGTAAGATTACTTTGCTTAGCTTTGTGATACTGCAGTAAGATGCCCCTATTGTTTCCCTTACCTGCAGAACATGCCCGTAGCCTGGGAGGAGGCTGATGAGGGTGGGTTTCATTCTCCAGTCTGGGGGACTCAAAATGCAGCTGAGTAGACTGATGCTCCTGACTGGAATCTCCACGAGCAGGATCCTGGCTAGGTGATTGTGACTTGTGACTCCGTCAAAGACAAAGTTCACGTTCAGTTTTGGGGCTCTCTTGGACAAGTTTGCCCATGAGAGTCCCGAGACCACTTGCTCAGGAGGGTCACAGATAGAACATTTGATATTCCTGGTGCAGAGGGAAGGAGCGCTGTGCTCCTGCAGGATGTCCAGCAGTTCATTAGAGAGGTAGTTATAACTGTAAGTCAGGACAACCAGGCCGTGGAACTTGGACATAGACAGGAAGGCGGACTGTGAAGAAGTCCTCAGTATTGATATTGGATATAGAGCTTTTATTTGTCAAGCAGCTCAGAGAATTCAGAAGCTCACAGCCTTCTTCCAAAGTTACTCTTGCACCTCTTAAGTTGAGATAATCAAGCTGTTTGCTCATTCTTTTCAGAAAGGTAGTTAAGTTCTTGATAAACTTAGCCCTGACCTCTTTTTTCCAAAAATAATAGTGGTCTATTTCCAGGTATTCGATGCTCAGGGATACTAGGTGATGGTTACACTTACCCAGGTGTGAAAAAAGATCTTCCATAGTCACTTGAAATCTTTGGGTAAAGGAAGTATCGGAAGGACTCGGTAACTCGATCTCTAGGTGCTCCAAATACTTGCCAAATTTCTTGAGATACCACAGTGCACACTGAAATGCCTGCGTCTGTGCCCTTGTCGGTTGGCTGTAGAATCTGATGGTTCTCCTTCTCCAGAGGGATTCTGAGTACGTGGCCTGATTCCATTTTTTACAGACTAAGGCAGCCGCAGACCTGTCCCTGTCATTTAACCAATGGAAGACACGCCTCAGACAAGCATCAGGTAGATGAGCCCAGCAGCTCTGCTCAGTTTCATCACCCTCTTCCATAGTGAAGACTGTTGTTCACTCCTCTTCTGGGTCTTGAGCCAAACTTAGTCGAAGCAAGCTGTGGGCAGATTTCTTGCCCTTCCCATCAGAATAGGCTTTCAGGCAAAGGGATGGAAGTTTGCTGCTTCACATTCAAAACCAACAACCTTTTCTTTGCCTCTGTACTCAAGCTGTCGGGGTCAAACCAGCTCCGGAGTCAAAACTACAGTCTAATATAAATCAAAAGGAAAAAAAAAAAGGTGAAGAACAATCACAGTACAAGCACAGGACACATCTTTTAACTTTTTAGCTAAACAGTGAAATGCTTTCAGCTGCTGACAGAGCAGCCACAGCCTCTGGAAACCTTTGGTTAGCGTCAGCTGTCATCGATAACGGTTTGTGGTCTGATGCCTGGTGTCCGAAAGTATCCAGCGCCCTGGGCTGTACGCAGTTGGACAGTATGATTGGCACAAATGCCTTCTCGTCCTGCTGGGATACAGTTCCATGACAACCATCTGAAGTAGAACGCTGCCATAGATTCAGGTACACTCTGTGCTGAGACTAATAAGCAATATAAGCTGTTCTGTCAGTCGTGCCGGCTGTTCGGCCATTGTGCTCCAGTGGACAGGGAGAAGGCTGCCAAGCCAGAAGACCAGCTGGGTACTGAAAAACCACGTAACTAAACAACCACAATGCAAGAAGTCACCAGTTCCACTCTCGCGGCTGGACTGTGTAAGTATTCGGCTCCTTGTGCGCTCTTCCAGCTCCCACAGTCTCCCTCAGGGTTCGAGATTTGTTCCCACCACCTCTGACCCTTCCTGCTGCAGGCTCAGCCATTGCCACGGAGCAAAGAGGTAACCTTTGTGGCGTCACGGCAATCGAATTTATGCAAGGGCACACTGTGACAAAAGACACCTTGAACCGAGTTGTTGGGCTAAGGTGAAGACAGTGATAAAGAAAAGCAGTTTGGTAGCCCCTGAGGAAGTGCGAAATACAGGCCACAAGCCAGGTGCAGGCTGGGTGTCTGGTCGCTTCGCACCGCTCAGATAAATGGATCGAGTGGCTGAGAAATAAACAGCCAACAAGGGAAGTGATGCATCCTCTGTCTTTGCAGCTCTGAATTGCAAACGTCAGCTGTGAAGTGCCAACTACACCCCACTGGCCTGTTAGGGCTTCTTTTCATGAGCCCTGTTACAGATCAGGCTATTTGTTGGCTCTGCGAACAACCAAGGAGTGTGGAAACATAGTGCATTGCTGGCACCTTTGTAGAGAGGCAAAAATTGAGAATATTTACTTCCCACCTCTATACAGAAGCAGGGGATCTTTGTGTTACTAGCTAATGATTAATAGACATATAGGAGTGGTATAACACAGGTAACGATGGTACGTGTAGGGTAGGCAGATGTTATCTCTGAGAGACAGAAACCAGAGGTGACCAGAGCGTAAAAAAACCAGAAGCAAAACCAAAAAAACAAACAAAAAAACCTCGTTCAAACTGGTTACGAAGTAAAGACCACTAGAGGCCCCTCAAGCCCACCTATGGGCTGGAGCGTGCCTGCGAACAGCGGCGGTAACCGATGCTAACGACTTCTCGGGAGATGTATGCGTATGTAGATCACATGGATGTGTATTGGTAGAACGTATATAATTAGCGTGTGCTTTTGTTTCGGCTCGGCACGCACGGAGAAGCATTCCCCGTGTCCGTCCAGCGCTGCTAACAGTAAAAAATCCTTGCTGTTAAGCTCATTCTTTGAACCAATATCGCATGTGTCCTATCAGGTCCACTTGGTAAAGCACTCCTCAGCCCTTGGGGGTAAAACTGGAAAAACATCGAGTGATACTTTCTTACGGTCTACCCCAAAATCGAGGCTGACTGGCTGACAGGACTACAAGAAGGTGCAACTCCAAGGTACATGATGCCAATCTCCAAACAATTTACCTTTCCTCTTTGATCGTGCTGTTCTGTGGGGGAACAAGTTGAAGTGGACAGTAACAACAGAGGCACCGTAAGAAGATTAAAAACCCCATGCAGATCCTTCAGAGTCCCTTTAGTTACAAAGGCTCAGATATTTCTGTTTTATAAAGAGGCGTGAACGGCCAGGCTGGCTGCCCAGCCTGCCGCTTCCCTTCTGGCCTACAGGTTTCCAGGCACACACTATCTGTCTGTCTGTCTAATCAATTAGCACCACATTTACTCTTAGGGATCCCCACTCCCTCCCGCTTCCCTTCTGGCCTACAGTTCTCCAGTCACACACTATCTGTCTGTCTGTCTAATCAATTAGCACCACATTTACTCTTAGGGATCCCCACTCCCACCCTTCCCACCCAAAATACCAAACCCCCAGCTCTCAACATACCCTTAGAAACCAAGCACCTGGATCCGATTACCAGATGATGCCATCTCTGGTATTTAGCGTCCCCATGTCCTCCCCCCTCCCCCCAAGAGCTCTTTGTTTTGCAGAACTGTCAGTCTTTAGATTGAATGACCCCATTTTGCCCGTCCAGACAAAGGTCTGAGCCAAGCCTTAAAACATGGTGGCACACGCTGCAGTCTGCAAGTGGCAAGGCCCTGCAACTTTCCCTGTGGAGATGGGAGGGGTTTGGGGGAAAAGACATAACACACCTGCAACCGTCTAGAAGCCCTAAAGCCCATGGGCAGAGGAAAGCAGCCCATGGGGCTGTAGCACACGGAAACAAGTCTATTAGTAAGGGGTAGTTATTGAGCGATAGCTGCCCACATTGCAGTGTGAACACAAAGGGGTACAACACCATCACGCGGAACACAGCTCTTAGGAACTTACAGGCAGTCTGTTCACAAGCCAGTGGGGGGACTCAGGAAGGACCCTGCAGCGGGCTGGCTTCCCGGTAGCTCTAAGCCAGGTCTTCGCTATGA
>NW_010416976.1:0-426 GCF_000710305.1 Buceros rhinoceros silvestris | reverse complement strand
TCTCGAGCTAGCAGCCCCGAGTTTAACCCGACAGGGGAAACCAATCCAAACCTCTGTGAAAAGCCAGAAGCTGCTGCAGCGCTTTCCAGAGCAATTTCTCAGGTGTGTTTTAAAGATAAATGCTTTGCATGTCATGCTTTCCTCCACAACAGGATAAAAATATCCCACCAAAATTTAACAGTAAAAAGCCCAACCCCAAACCAACCACGTTCTCTACACTCGGCTTTTCTTCGCCACCCGGTCTGCATGGTTTCCCGGACACCCCTGTGCAGTCACACCCGTCGTGTCCCCCAGCAAGCGCTGCAGGAGGCGGCGAAGAGGGAGCGAACAAAAGCCGCTGAGGGCGCTGGCTCATCGTGAGCTACCGGAGGGAAGCGGAGCCCCGGCCTGGAGGGCCCCGCGGGCAGCCCGGCCCGTGAGGGTGGG
>NW_010416975.1:36774-38575 GCF_000710305.1 Buceros rhinoceros silvestris | reverse complement strand
CAGCATCGCTTCTGTAAACTCCACCTACCTCTGCCCCCTCCCGCGGTCCTGGAAGGGCCGGCTCTCCATGGGCTTTCCTTTAATCCTGCTAGAAGGCTGAAGCTGTTATGCCTCGTTCTGCCGGTCAGGGATTTCGAGTGGTTTTTGTGCCGTGCTCGGTGCAAGAGATCGGTGCGGGATGTCACCACTGCCTGTCTTAGGTCGGTGGCACGAACCAGCTTTTGTTAAATTCGATCCCTGCAGGAGGAGAAGTGTTTGTACCTGGGAAAGCGCTTCTAAATCCTGTCTTTGCTGGAGTTCTTCCAGAACCCCCCTTTAGCACCCGCGTGTGCGTGAGCTGCACATCCTTTTCGGTGAACGAAGCCAGGCTGAAGTCTCCTGTTTGGAACCTGAGCTGAGGGTGATATGATTTGGCCAGAGTTCGATGGGAAGGAGGGGAAGGGGGAGGGCACTGGGCTCTCACCCTGCCAGCCTGGGCAGCAGCTGAGTGGAGGGTGTTGAGCTTGGCGAAGCCGCTGATTCTAGGTGGTATTTCTGCCAGCACAAACTGCGAAGAAACGCTCAGATGGGGCTGGGTGGCAGGGTGGTCGCTGCAGAAGCCTGACGTATGCGAGCGTGGTCGAAGGGACGTCGTCTGGAGGGCAGGAGGAGCTTTCTGGAGAGCCTGATAGCGTGGCCGCATGAAGGCTGGGCGAGCGAGCGAGTGCCGGGACCCTGCTGAGGGCTGCGGAGTGGTGCCGTCCTATAAATGGAAAATGGGTAAACCCGTCTGGTTCTTACTCTCTAGCTGAGGTGGCTTGTGCCGGGTGTTTCGTGGTGCCTTAAAAACCTGCTGTGAGGCCCACGTGCAGTGCAGGACCCTCATCCGAAAATAAAGGCTGAAACTGCACTGAATTTGTCTACGTGAACTTGTCCTTTGACGGTCCCTTCATGCCACCGTCTCTCAAGGAGCTTCTCCTGCCTCAGCCCCTTCTGGGAGGGCAGTGTGGACAAGTGTGGGCTGAGATCTTCCTCTACTTCTCTGTTTATTTTATTTATTCCTGTAGTAGAGGTGGCCCTGGCGCTGGCAGCCAGGAGTTTAAATGCTTGGGAAAGTCTCCAGGTTTTTCCTGCAGTTACTTTTGAGCTGTGCGTGACAGCGTGGAGTGCCTGAGCGTGTCCTTCGGTAACGCTCTGCTCTCACCGCAGCCGAGAATAAAGGTTATTCAGAGGGAGGATTTTCTTCCTGGGACCCTCGTGCGCTGTCCGTTGCGGTGGGGTCACAGAAACTGGAAATTAAAGAGCAGGTGCCCATGTGAAGGGTGGAAACTACCTTTTCTCCTTGAAGTTCAGAAGCTGGGGTAGGGTTTGGAAACATTGGGGGATTTGGGAGTTGCAGAGACGGTCAGAAATCACCCCAGAAGCAGTTCTGTTTGCAAAGGTAATTTTACGGCTGTAAATGCGTTCCTTGGCAGGGTGGCACTCTGTCTGCTCCTTGTAAACCAGCTCTGAAGACAAGGTACCTGCTGTGTGACACTGCTGTCCTCATTCAGCCTTAAGGTGAGGCTGGTTAGTACTGCGTTTGAATTCCGCCGAGGGAACTTGCTCGGTTAGTGCCTCCACAGCTCTTTTTGCCGTTGGAAAACGTCCAGGGAAGGGAGCGGGAAGGAGCTGCTGAAGCAGCTTGACCATCCCCGGGTCACTTTTCCCCGAGCTCCTTTCCAGAGCTCAGTGCACTGACAGGGCTGGCAGCGCTCCGGCTGGCCTGGCCCCGACCCCGGCCAACCCGCTGGCTGTGGCTGCAGCACCCCTCGGCGGTGTC
>NW_010416975.1:35078-36639 GCF_000710305.1 Buceros rhinoceros silvestris | reverse complement strand
GCGCCTTCGGCTGTGTCCTGCCCCCTGCTCGCAGCGGGAGCTCTGAGCCCACACAAAGCTCCTCTGTGGCTGAGAGCTCGGCCGCTGTCTCCTGTGCAGGGCGCAGCACGGAGGGTCTGATCCTTCCGCGGGGCTGGCGTGGAAAAGCCACCGTGGGGGTTGGAAATATCCCCACACAGAGCATTCCCCAGTGTGGCTGTGGCTCCGTTCCTGCAGCCCACTAGGGGCAAGTGCTGGTGGCTCACGGGACTTTGCTGCTGGGACTTTGTTCTGGGCAGGAGGAGGTGGATCCGGTGAGATCTGGGTTCCCTTAGCTGTGAGCAGGGACTGTGGCCCATGCCTGCAGAGAGCTGAAGCTGGAAAACGAGGAGCTGGGTGTCTGTCTGCAGGCGGGCAAAACAGTGCAGTGAAAGAACGTAACTGATTTATCTCCACTAAATAAATGCAGGATAAGTGTAGGGGTGTGCAGCAACTCTTTGGAAGAGGAAACCTTCTTCCCCCTCCAGTGAAAGGTGGTGTTGAGCCTTTCCTTGCTGCTGGCCCAGTGTTACCGGTCTGGGATCACCTAGTCACGTGTTGGGTATGATTTTTCTCCTAAAGTTTCCACATTACCCCTCGTTTCTCTCTTTATTTCATAGCTCGTATTCAACCAGAGCTTCCAGCCTTGATGGGATGCTGGGCAGTGCCAGGTACATCTTTGCCACCACAGCACGTTGTGACCGTGTGGATCCGTGGCTTTTACTAAGCCTGGCTTTCGTTTGGGTTTAATTAGCTTCAGTGTCCTCTGTCGGCTATGGATACGTTTGTCTCTTACGCTAAATAGTTCCGTGTTGCCATCGTGTGGATACGATGTCGGTGATTAAGGTCTGTGGAGCTTGGGAAGTTTAAAAAAGAAAAGAAAAACAAGGGAAATGGTGGGTAGAAGACTCTGATGCAGCTTTTTGGGGAACTAATTCAACCTGTTTGGTGCAAAAAGAATGGAAGTAGCAGCCAAGGAAAGGGACCCACGGATGTCTCGGTCTGGCTGTTTCTCTCGTGGTTTTGGGACCATGAGGGCTATTTTCTGCTGAACAGCACAGGGACATCTCCGTGGCCATGAGGAGACGTGTGCGCACCAGCCGTTTGTGGAGCTGGGGCTGGGGTGCCGAGCATGGTGCTCCTCAGCCGCCCATGCTCAGCACGCTCGGCTCTGGAACAACCCTGTAGCAGCTTGAGGTTGCTGAGGGGGCTCGGGAGGAACAGAGGGCTTGGCTGAGGGAGAGGGGGCGAGAGGGAAGATCTGCTGCAGGAGCTTCCTCCTGTCCCCTCAGGTGAGGGTTGGCTGCAGCCCTTCCCAGGTGACGTTCCTCCAGCATTGCTGGCTGGCTTTTTCACACTCCAGAAGCTCCGGCGGGCCCTGCTGAGGTTCCGTAGCTGCCGATCCACTCTTCTCATCCTCTGCCCGCTCGGCACTGACCAAGGCTTGACTCAAGCGGAGAACTCTCCCTCCAGACCCCTGTGGTGTCACCCGGTGGGTGCTGGTGCGACATCCAGTCTGCCCTGGCAGCTGCTGGGACGCCCG
>NW_010416975.1:34635-34912 GCF_000710305.1 Buceros rhinoceros silvestris | reverse complement strand
GGAGTCACGCCGTTGTCCTTTCCCGAAAGGAGGACGTTGTGCAGGAACTTCAAGCGCACCAGAAGTGTGGAAGGAACACGGTTATGCAGAGACCCTGTGCCAGCTCAGGGCTCCCCGGGCTTCTGGCCCGGCGTTCACCCTCCAGATCAGTTGACTTTTTGCAGGCACGCTCCAGAAGTTGAACAGGGGGAAACGTGGTGGGGTCAGCCTGGGGCTCCTGGGCACTTGTCAGGGGGAGGACAGAGGCTTTTCCCCAACGCCGGCAGCACCAACCAGA
>NW_010416975.1:30813-34576 GCF_000710305.1 Buceros rhinoceros silvestris | reverse complement strand
CACTTGTCAGGGGGAGGACGGGGGCGGTCCCCCGCCGCCGGCAGCACCAGCAAGTTCTCGGCATGTCGGGAGCACACAGGATCAGTGTCACCCCGGGAAAGTCCCCTTCTTCGCGGTGGTGGAGCCCCTGCCGGAAGGGGAAGGTTCGTGCTTGTGGGCACACGGTGTGTGGGCAGGAGCTCTCCAGGGACTTTGTCGAGGCTGCTGTTTGGGCTCCGGCTTATCGGAGCAGTCTGTGACCTGAGTTCTGCAGCAGTTCACAAAAGAGCTCCGGCTTCTCCGTGGTTAAGCCCGGCATAAGGGCACCTTCCTCCACTCCCTTTAGTGCCGGATTTTGAAAGAGGTGCTTCATGCACGTGTTATCAGAAATGCAGAGTCACGCTAAAACCCAACACAAAGATTTTGATAGACTTAAACATTTAAATTTTTGATATTTAAAATCAATCATTTGGGGAACTTGAACTCGTGAACCTTGTAGAACTGATCAATGGAAACTCTGTGGTTTCTCTCTTCCCATTCAAAGGAAAACGACTGATTCTCCGCAGTTTTGTTGTCAGCCCCTCGCTCTGGTCTCGCTGTACTCCGAGTGAATGTTTGGAGTGGCCCCAGCTCATGGCCGGGAAAACACACGTTACTATTTTGGAGTGTCACGAGCACGTACAGAAATTTAATCAGTGCCGGGTACCTTGGTGGACGTGCCGAAGACCCGTTACTGGCCTAAGAGTAGGAGCTTTGTGCGAGTTTAAACTGACCAGTGAAATGACCCGTTTAAACGGCGTTTGAAATGCAGCCTTCAGCGTAAGGCAGCAGCCCCGTTCCTGCCGTGGGGCAGATGCTCAGGGCTTTCGGGCAGTGTCACCCAGAGCACTCGCTGTGGGCTGGACACCGCTGGTTCATGGTTGTGATCAAGGTGGATGGGAGAGCTCCTGCCACAGTGGCCAAATACTGGTCGGTTTACGGTTGTTCTTTACTTTTTGCGGAGTTTTCCTGTTACCCCTCACGATAGGGGAAACTTGGCTGCCGTTGGAGTAGCAGATGTGCCATAGTGTCTGTCTGTCATGGTCGCATGTGTCGGATGATGTGTTGGTGT
The DNA here is from genome assembly GCF_000710305.1 of Buceros rhinoceros silvestris. Lineage (NCBI taxonomy): Eukaryota > Metazoa > Chordata > Aves > Bucerotiformes > Bucerotidae > Buceros > Buceros rhinoceros. The sequence goes on along the minus strand of NW_010416975.1, from coordinate 33,486 downwards.
ATGGAGGGCAGAGAGCTCCAGCATTCGTTCATCTTTCACGTAAATGCTTTTATGACTTTATTTGGAGTAAAAGAAAAAAAATACTTTTGTGTGAAAAGGTTGGTGCTGGGCTGAGATGGGATAGTTGTTTGTGTTGACACACAAATGCTTTCTCTACCGGTCACTACAAATGTACGTTTTTAACCCGAGAGGTAACCCCTGCTGGCTGTTCTCTGGAGTTCCGTATCGTGAGAGAGCTGACAAAAAGATGAACAAACCAGTCCTTTGCACAGTGTTCTCAGTGGTCGTTCTCGGGGTTCATGTAGTTATTGCATCGTTTATGCCCGACAAGAACAGCAGTGCAGCGCAGCTCGTCAGAAGGGTGGTCTGCACCCCGGGGTACTGCCCGGGCTCCTCACAGTCTCCAGGGGAAGGGAGATCCCCGCTCTGCTTAGCCAAGCTCTTTGCGGTCCCCGTGGCTCCAGGAGAGGAGCACCTAAGCCTTCCTGTGTAATTCCCCCAGCGCTTACCTTGCTGGGCAGGTTCTTAGCTGAGCTGTCCTCCTCTCACTGTGTTATTTCAAAGGGTACGTGGAGACTAAAATAATCCTTTACGCAGTTTAATTCGGCCAGGCTGGCCTCACCAGTACGAGTGCTGCACGCAGCTCGCTTTGCTGGCTCCGTACATGCTTCACGTCTTGTTCCGTGTGATGGGGGATTTCTGTTTCATTTCTCAGCTCTCCAGCTGTGGAAGTATACCGTGGGTACCTGTTTGCTTGCCTGTTGTTTTTGTTGTGCTCTGGCAGGTAGGTTGTGTGGTGCTCCGCTACCTCTGGCAGCGGCCGTCACTTTGCCACTGCTTGCGGTTTTCCGGTTAGAGCTGCCAACATGTTCTTTCCAGATGACAAACCCATCTAGAAAGTCTTTCCTCCTGACTTCTGGATTTCACGCGGCACTGGAAACACGTTTACATGACTAACCTGAACACGAGCCACCGGAGAGTCTGGCTCCACTGGAAATGGCACCTGAGCAAAAAGGAAGGTGATGAGGTATGGTGAGCCTCTTGTTTCTCGTCGAACAGGGGAGCTTGTGAAACTGCCAGTCACTGGTGGTGGCACCAACGGTAAACCAAAAGCAGAGTGTGCCAAGCTCTCAAACACTGACCATCGACTGTGCCACAAGCTCCCCAGGGGGATGGAGAAGACTCGACCGTCGCTGGTCTACTAGAGGAGTTTCTCGAGGTGTTTAAGTGAGGACGTGCTGATAACCGGTTCCTTGGCAGTTTACACAATGCTCAACGTGTTGGAGAAGTAGTTGATGTCGTACGGATGTTCAGAGGGTGAAAAGGTGGAAGACAGCCATCCTGGGTTTATTTCAGTAGCCTCTCAGGTATTAGTTCTGAAAAGTAAACAGTAGAACAAGGCATGACACATAACGCGCAGCCTTGTGGTCAGCGTGCCTTCTGTGATCCAGAGGGGCTTTGTGTGAACTGTACACGCGTGTAAACGGGGCGAACGAGGCTGTGGGCTGGTTTAGCGCATTAGAGCGTTCCGCTCAGTCCCCTGTTGCTCCCCTCCTCCCAGAGGAGCCGTTGAACTCCCGAATCGGCACCGCATCACATGGCAGCGAGATGCGGGTGAGGAGTGTGATGGCTGAATCGCCGGGGGTGGGTGTCCTGGGAGGGCAGTCCAAGGGAAGGTGCCTCTGGAGCGGGAGGTTGGCTGCCACGACCCCTTCTGTGGTGGTTTTGTCCTGTTGATTCCTTGCTCGTTTTGAAAGTCCTCGTGGGTCCCTCTCTTTTTGTGTGCTTGTTATCCTGCAGTGGGTTAGTCAGCGTCCTGGGGTGGCCAGTGTTAACTGCCGGACACTCTTTTAGCAGGGGCGGAAGAGGATTGCATCTGCTTACGAGGTACTGCCTGCGCTTTCCGGCGGGATTAGAAGGCTGCGGTGAGAAGTGGCTGGGTTTTGGATTAGGATGAAATTGTAGTTCAGAAACACGCTTACCTGAACTGCCAGAGCAGTTTGAGGTAGACTCCTGGGTTTGTCTGAAGGTAGGTCGGTGGACTCCTTGGAGGTCCGTGGTGCTCTCCGGTTTATCACGTGCCATACCACTTAAGGCTTTGGTCTTCGGGCAGAAGATGGGAATGAAAGGCTGGCTGCTGTTACAGCACAACGTAGAGAGCCAGCAGGTACAAACTCCGCTCACGTGCAGTCATCTCCGTTCACAGGTCCTCTCTGCTCTAAGCTCAATGCTTTACTCCGATGTGTTTTAATCACTTGTGTTCAGGGAGATTTGTAGCCCTGAGGCAGAGCTGGTGTCTGTAGGACTCGATCCCAAGTGGCTGGGCTGCCCCAGGTGAGCACAGAGGAGTGTTCCGCTGAAAACGAGACACGGTTTCTTGTTAGGGAAAGGAATTTTTAACCTTAACTAAACCCCCACGGACAGCGCCATGTCAGGAGTCGCAGTCGGTAGGTGTGCGGGATGCGAATGCAGCAGATTCCCTTCCCTGGGAAGGCTCCTGGGGGCAGCTGCATGCTGTGCCCCTTCCCCTCGCACCTCATGATTTACCAAAACCAGTATCAGAAAGGGACTTACGGGTGGGGAAGCGAGAACTGGTGTCTCCACGTGCACTGGCGATGTTCTGCCTGTACCAGTGTGTCACACCAGAAGGGTGGCATGTTCTGACAGCGAGGA
>NW_010416975.1:27473-30738 GCF_000710305.1 Buceros rhinoceros silvestris | reverse complement strand
GTCCTGTACCAGTGTGTCACACCAGCAGGGTGGCATGTTCTGACAGCGCGTACCGGCTGCTGCCGAGCTTTCCCGGGCAGCTTTGCTGGCAGGGTGGTTCCACAGAACCCTTGGGAAGGGCAGGCTGAACAGGGTCCTGCGGGCACAGACCTCTTGCCGTTGGCCTGTGCCTGCTCGGTCGCAGCGCTCCGTTCTGCCTGCCACAGTGTTTGCGAAGAGGCTCTGAGACAGAGCGGTGCAGCAGCACTGTCCGGTACGTACCTGACAAACCAGGCGCCTGCAGGTTTCGGCGTCAGCACAGCTGCTGCTCCTTTTCATTCGAGCTGCTGTTGTGCTCTTGGCAAGTGTTTGATGAATCTTCCTTGACTCCAAGCATGGGGGGAAAACGAGCAAGCCTGTTCTGGCGGTGGGCTCCCGTGGCTGCTGGTGCCCAACGGACCTGGAATGGAATTTAGAGCCCTTGTAAGTTCTGGTTTCCCAACGGACCTGGAATGGAATTTAGAGCCATTGTAAGTTCTGGTTTCTGTGCTGCACAATCCATAAAGCTTCTCTCTGCGGTCTGACCGCCCGCTCTTGGTGTATTGGACTCACTGAGGTCTCGCTGACGGGGGAAGACAGTTTTTCTACTTTCTGATGTCATTTTTTCTCTCTTCTGACTTCTAGGAGAGCTCATACCTTAACAGTCCTGTTCATCCTCACGTGTGCGCTGGGCTACGTGACCTTGCTGGAAGAAACACCGCAAGATACAGCCTACAACACCAAGAGGTAAGCGCTGGAGGAAGGTTTCTGTGCTGGCCAAGGGTGGCTATAGGAGCGAGTCGCCCTGGGGGTAAGCACCTCCAACGGCCTCCACCTTAAGCTGTTCCGCTGCCAAACCCTCAAAGTGACAAAACCCAGCACCAGGCTGTAAGCTCCTTCGATGCTAGTTGAGTTTAATTTCTACTCAGTTTAGTGTCACTCGCTGTCATACCTGGTGGCTGCTGCGCCCGTGAGGTGTAAACCGGAACACAAAACTTGTTCCAAAGCTTTGAAGCACTGCTGGTGTTTCCTTGGCAATGATCCTTCCTCCTCCTCTCAAAACAACCTAACGAAACTGTGTGAGCTGTGACTAAACTTCTCTGACCAAAGTGTTTTTTGTAAATTTGTGTTCAAGGTTTCCACACGGATCATTATTCGTTGTTGAAAATTAACAGAAGAACTTGCAGCCCACAGGGAAACTTGGAAAATAGGAATGAGATGAGTCTGGCATGCGTGGGCCACTTATGCCATAATCCGATTGAATGATAAACTGATTAAATGTAGCTGAATTTCTCCTCTCTTTAAAGAAATACAGCAGGGAACAAAAAGGAGGAGGAAAAGTGGTCTTTAAAAATCTGTCTGCTAAGAATGAAGGGGCTGCAAAGCACCCTGGCTGCCAGCATGAAAATCGCTGCTTTCTACCAGTCTGGTTTTTAAACACAGCACTGTGTGTTCCTCTTGCCGTTAAGGGGTTTCTTCCTATCTTTTAACACTTTTCAGAGTGCCTCAGGATATGTTCTTCATTGTCCTGGAGGTGCAGGAATTGGGGTATTTCCTGAGCTAATCTCGGTGGTTACTCTCAGTTTCACAATAGCCGTAGCTCCTGTAATTCTGCTCTCACAGCGTGTGAGGTGGGGGGATGTTTTCGTGCGGCGGGGGTGGAATGGAACAAGCTGGAACACAGTGCCCTGTCTGGATCTGGGGAAGGTTCTGCAAGGCTTTGGTGTCCACAAGTGCCATTTTGTTCCCAGGGGCAGCAAGTGAGTCCAGGGAGTTCTCTGGAATAGCAGCTCAAAGCAAAGAAGGGAAAAGCTGGAAGAGAAGTGATGACACGTCATTAGGGAGTAATGCAGGTCTAAGGTGACCCTGTGGGATATCTTATTATTGAGATTAGAGCCTTTACGCTGTGATAAAAACAAACCAGAGAAGATTAGCGAGCAGGTTAGCCTTTCTTTCCTGAAACGGGAGCTGCTTTCTGCATGTCCCAAGCAGGCAGTGGTGTGTCCAGTTGTTGAGATCAAGGGAACAGCATCATTCCAGGCAATGAGCAGCGGCTGGTCTTTGATCACTTCTGCATCTCTGCTCATGGAATGCTGCCTGCAGCATCTAGATCCAAAAATCCTTGAAGACCAGCATCCTGGGAATCGTCTGCGGTCCTTCAAGTGCTGGGGTTTGTTACTGGTTTTGAAGGACATGTCTCTGTTTCCACTGGCGCTGCACGCTTGCGCTATTGCCGTGGTCATTCAAGCGACACGCCGAGTTCTGAGGCAGGAATTAAGTTGGCCAGGCCATTACTTTTTCCAGGCTGAAGATCAACAGGAGGCATAACACAGGAGTTCTGGGGACCTGCCCTAAGCTTCCCCCTGGAGGCCTTGGCCCCGATGTGCAGAACGGCTGGAAGTGGCTGTGTGGTCTGTCCAGCACAGCCCTTACACTGGGTCAGTGTTTGGTGAGCCCCTCTCTGCTCTCCACTAATTCCCTCTCCTAAGGTCTTTGGGGTCAGTGCTTGCCAGGTTTAGCACTGTCAGGCATGAAGGATTCCAGCTCAGTTCCTGTCCCGGCCATTGTTCATATCCTCTTTAGCATCCCTGCATCTGCCGCTCTCTTATCTCGTCGGTCAGGACCGGTTTTATGGGGCTTTTTGTATGTTTGAACAAAACAAGGCGCTTCAGAGCTGGAGTAAGGTGGTCACAACATGCATAAGCATACCCAGAGCCCCAGTTTTCACATAATATCCATAACTTAAAATACCGCATCTGAGATCTTCTTCTGTCTTGATGTGGAGCTGTTGTGGGTTTGATCTCCAATGTTGGCCTGCACGAGGCTGTCGCTGTGTGCAGCGATTTGATGGGAGCACTGGCTGCGTTAATGAGGAGCAGCAGGTTCAGGACTGGTGAGCAGCGTCTCTAGCTGTCATGCTCTTTTAGTTCCAAGTGCTGCACAGTGACAGTGGAGCAGTGTTTCTGTGCAGAGTCTAAACACGCTGGCAAACACTCACACCCGCTTTGTTCCTGAGCTGTGGCTAGAGGTGCCAGCCTGCCTGTGAACAGCGTTGGGTGCTTAGAGCAGAGCACCACGTCAGAGCGAAGCGCACACGTTGCTGATCTGGTGGCTGCTGTGGTCCCTGGACCTGCTAAAGCCGCAGGAACTCATCTGGGGTCCTGTCTGCACCCCTTTAAAGTGCTTCTTCCAGCCCCTTGCAGAAGCAGCTGAGGGCAGGGTGAAGGCTGGATTCAAGCAGTAAGTC
>NW_010416975.1:22776-27295 GCF_000710305.1 Buceros rhinoceros silvestris | reverse complement strand
GAATCCGTGTGTCACAGAGGTGGTAGCTGTAGCTAAGGTTGGTATTTCCATCTGTTTGTCCGCTGATGTTCGAGGGCCATCTCCTTCCTTCAACATTTTCAGGCAATGAAAGGAGGAATGGTTGAGGCTTTTGAGGTAAGATTTACGGAAATGTTTTCTGTGAAATCTAGTCAGAGTTCGTTAGGATCACACAGGCAGATCGTGCGGTGTCTGTGGTGAGATCGCCGCTCTTGTGAGACAGGTGAAAATTCACATTGGCCAAAGAGGTGTCACGCTGCAAAGCCTGTCTGACTGATGGACCTTTTAGCAGCCCTGACATAGTCCATCCTGTCTGAGCACCGCCAGCTTCTGCTCTTCCGTTAAGCACCCAGGAGCAGCTGATGGGCCTGAGCTCCAGCTCAGAGCGTAAGTACTCATCGCCCTCCTTTGCATGCCATCCGCATCTCCCAAAGACTTGGAATGCTGAGCAGGGCTTCTTGGGGAAAAAGTTAATGTTTTTTCCATATAAAAAAACCCCATTCCAGTGTAAAAACACCTGTATGGCGCAGGGCGGTACAGTGACTCCCCCGCCATGAAACAATCTCTACGCTGGTTTTTGGCAATAACCGATCACTGCTCAGCCGATGGAGCCAATCTCAGTGTGTGAGTATGGACAAGTTGATGACGTCCAGCTCCCGCCGCTGAACACCCACAGAGAAAACGAGGTGACGGGGCGGCCAGACCTCCTTCTGCCAGGCTACCAGCTTGGGATGCCATGGCGGGGATTGTGCCCTCGTGCTACTGTAGGTACAGCCAGGGAGCGGGGGGACAGGCGTGGGAGCTGCCTCGCGGAAAGCCCAGAACAAAGGACCGCACACAGATCCCAGACACCCTTCGTTGTCTTGTATCTCTTGTGACTCAACACAACAGGAGCTTGTTTGTGCTGACCAACGCGTTGCGATGCTCTCCCTTTCTGGTTTGGTCCAGGCTGAAATAATTTTTGCTGTTTAGTGCCTTCCTGCTCTGCTGTTCGAGCAGACACGGTAGCTTGAAGTACATGAGTGGTGTTGGTCCAGGCTGCCCACAGGGGTAGTGAGGAGACCCCCCCTCAAATCCTAGAGAAGTTCTTCCCTTGCCCATGGTAAGCAGCAGGCTGAGCTGCTGGTGAGGCTCGGGAAGCCTCGTGAGGAGGCAGGAGGATGCTGTTAAGGGGAGAAATTTGGTTACCACAGGGAAAAAAAAGGGATACTGGAGGTGGCAATGGTCATTATGCAAATCTGAGATTTTTCTTCAAAACTTCCCACGCTGAACTTGAAGTAAAATCCTGAAGCTGAAACTCCAGCTTGTGTCAGCGCAGCTCTATTTGGCTGCGAGTGCACTGAGAAGGGACCTGACTGTAAGTCGTGTGGTGATTTGGATTCTGGTCATCTCCAGCTTCGGGGAAAATCGCCCTCACAAGGCTGGGAACAATGGTCTGGGACACTTGGTGCACAGCTGGGTGTGACGATCGCGGACAAAGAGCTGTGTGTTGTCACACGACCCAGCGCGCGGCTGGCCCACTCGGCCCCACACAGCCTGCTGACTCGGTGCAGAATATTCCCATTATGGGAGATCAGCTGGAAACTGCTTCAGCATCCTCAGCTTTGGAATGGCGGTGAAGCGCTCTGCTCGCTGTCTTTCGGTAGCTGATGCTGTCGTGATGCCCCGTGTCACGGAGCAAGGGAAATCGCTGAGCTGCAGGTGCTGAGTAAAACCGATTTTTGTTTTTGGGAAGCACAAAATTTTAATGCTCGGCGGTGAGTGTCGCAGAATAGTTTTCATAAATCCCTTTATTTTCCATTTTGAGATAAGTTTTTGAAATGTTTGACGCACGAATAGTCTGCTGTTCCTTCTGGTGTGAAGCATTTTCCCACAAAAGCAGAACGTTTGGGTGTTTTCCTGGCGCCTGCACACAGCCGTTGCACCCAGCCGCGGCTGCATCGCTGCAAACCCTGCTCGGCCCCACGCTGTGGGCAGGGGATTCTCAGCTGTGTCTCGGCAGCCAGCTCTTCAGCAGGCAGGGTAGGAAAGCGTGAAACATCTGCTGGCGGTTCGGATGCACAAAAAAAGAGTGGGTTTGGATGGCTTTGTCCTGCTTCATCTGCTCAGACTAGAGACACCTGCCTGGGCGCAGACCGTGGGGCCTTGGCGCTGTGAAGAATGTGGGATGTTTAAATCTCAATTACTTACTGTCTCGGGAGAGTTTTGAGAGGACGGTAGGTGAAGTTAAATGCCAGACCTCTCCCTGTCTCCGTTGCCTGCCAGACTCCTCGGTCTGTCCATATACTGGAGGAGGGGTGGTGGGCAGGCTTTCACGCAGCAGCGTTTGCTTTTTCTCGGTTTTCTCTTACTTGCAAAACAAAACTTCTATCTCCCTAACTCAAGCTTTTTCACTGCTGAATTTTTGGTGTGTTTCTAACAAAGTGGGCGTGAAAACTTCTCAAAGATGTTGGGACGTTTGATTCGCGTGTCTGGTGCTCAGCTGCAGGCCAAGGCTCACCGGGGGATCGAGGAGCTGCTCTTTGGGGCTGTTCTGGCTGGAGGAGCTGTCAGCCGGGTCAGCCTCCCCCCGGGCTGGCTGGGCACTAGGGAGTGGCAGCATCTGGGTAGTGGGGAGGGAGCAGAGGGCTGGGAGGGTAAACTTTGGGGTTGAGACTGTTGTGAAGCCACGCTGGAAAGTACAGGAATTTATACCGCGTTCCTGAGAGGCATCTCCTGACGGTGGTTGTGTGTAGGAGCTTAGGAACAAAGACCCAGCATTGCTTGCACCAAAGAACATCACGTACAGTTTCCGTAGGAAGACGCAGCCATCTAACCTGTTTGCTCTGCTCTTCCCTTCCAGAGGAATTGTGGCCAGCATTTTGGTTTTCTTATGTTTCGGAGTTACACAAGCTAAAGATGGACCATTTTCACGACCTCATCCAGGTAACTCAAGCTGCTGAAGTCACTCCACTATTTCTGATAACTTGCCTGGTTTGTGGTGACCGTAACTATTTGTGCTGCTGTAGAGAAGATAAATCCTCGTGTAAATAATGGCAGAGGCTAATCGACACTGCGCGCTCAGCACAGAGCTTCTGCCCAGCCTCCAAACAGCAGAGCGATCCTCTGGCCGTTCAGGCTGCATCTAGCTTAGGAATGGTGTTTTGGATCTTCCTGTTGTTGGGAAAAAGCTTTGTGTGAACTGCCAGATTCTTGAAACCTCAACTTCCCTGGCTTGTCCCTTTTTTCCCCCCTCCTTTCGGTACCGGGACTGCCCTTCTGACCATGCCCAGCTGCGGGAGCCCAGTGCTGGGTGGCAACGTGTCCATTGCCCACCGTGGTGGGTGGGTGAGAAGCCCTTGATCATGATTCTAAAGATTTCTAGTAAGACTGTATGAAGGTCTTGAGAGCATTTGAAAGTACAGCACAAAAACCTCTTCCGTGTAGTGGTATGTCAAGTGAAGTGTGAGAATACTTTAATATCTTTGCTTTTCGGCCTATTTTTAGATGTGAATTGTTGAGAAAGACAGGCTTAGATGGTGTTTCTGAAAGTGTTGGGCTCTCCTCTGGTCAGGCCAAGCTGCAGGTATTCCTTATGCCAAAAACTGAACCTTCCGGTTTAGGAACGCTGTTCTGTGTGAGAGGCTGCAGCCCCACGTTGGACGCCTGGCTGGGGGCAGAGGTGGCTCTGGGCAGTGCCCACGGCAGCTATGCAGACCTCAGGGTTGTTCCCAAGTCTGCGTTTCTGAGGGTTCGGCAAATAGCAGCTTTTTGCCTTTCCTGGGACAAATTGCTCCTCTCGGGGACAGCAGCGATATTTGGGTGTGTTCCGTTTCAGAACAGCCAGTGGCTCTGTCTGGGACAGAAGCTGTTGCTATTCCCTAGAACAAAGGAGTACAAAGGGATGGGGAAAGACCAAGATCAAAGATCCCTACAGCAAACTTCCAGTGTAGACTGAGCCAGCGTCTGCCACTTCTGTACGCTCCTGTGTGGGGACAGCAGCTCCTGGACTGAACCCAAGCGTCTTTCAGCAGAGTCAAATTGTCCATGAAGAAGGTGATTGAAGAAGCTCCCGTGTATTCGATCCCTTCAGATACCAATGTGTTCATGTCGTATTCTGTCTTAACTTCACCTTTCCTCTAGCATGTTTGGTGGGATCATCTCCAGAAGAGTGGTTTTCAGGGGCTGTAGCCGTTCACTGGAACACGGATACTCCCTGGTCTCAGCAGGACACCTGGGGGTGTTTGTCCGGAAGGGAATGGCTGCCTTGCCCCCTGCCCGTCCTGTGGGCTAGCTGCTGCAGGCAGCAGAGCCGTGGCATTGCAGCCCCTGAGTCAGCTCTCCAGTTATGGGCTGGGGCTGTATTGGGAGGTTCCCAGTGGGCAGTCGAGTCTCTGACCTTCACTTCGAGGTGCTGTTCCAGGAGAAGATCTCATCTCGAAGGAACTGGCAGCGCTGGCGAGCACTGCTTCCATTTATAGGGCAGTGGGAGGGCGCTGCAGTCAGTCAGGGCACTGCGGTC
>NW_010416975.1:16995-22690 GCF_000710305.1 Buceros rhinoceros silvestris | reverse complement strand
AGCGGTTCAGTTCCAGGAACTCATCGGGCTGTGTCTTCAGAGTAGGTACCTTCATGTCCTGCTTCTGTCAGGCAGGTTTTGGAGCCCTGTTAGTGCGCCTGTTTATGACCAGCTCATTTCTGTCTGGCCTTCTGCCTAACGTTGTTGTTCTGTTGAAACAGCTCTTCTTGCTCGGTGCTGATCCACCCGATTTGTTCGTACACAGCCTGAGTAACCAGGAAGATAGTCCTGGTTTGAGGGGGTTCCCAGTGACAGGGGTATTTAAGGAAAACAAATATTAGAGCTATGCCAAAGAGAACTTGATAGTGAAAGCTGAGGCCAGTGCAGGAGGAGAGAGAACACAGTGTTTGTGCAGCTTTGAAAACATCTTCGTTCTGAGGTAGCCCTCAGAACCTCTGAGGGACTGCTGTCCGCAGGGAGGGAGCTCTAAGTTATAACCAGGTCTTATTTTTTATTGTGAATTACTGCTGAGCGCGTTCAGCAGCTGCAGAACCCCGTGTATGTAGAAGAAGGAAAGCTCAGAGAAGGATCTAGACTTTCCTGCTTTCTGAACTGCAGGTACACCAGTTTCAGAAGTCGTCTGCCACATTCACATCAGTGACAGGCGTAAATCTGTCACACGTGGCTCTGTACGTCAGAACGCTCTCTGGTTTTAAGGCTCCTGAAGGGTCTGAAGGGTGTCTTTTTTTTTTTTCACTTTTGTTTTTCTGAAGCTGCGTTGTAGGAAGACCAGAGGGTGCACCACCCCACCCCTCACTCAGCCCACCCCAGTGAAACTGGCCGATGGATTTGCGAGTCAGTCACATCTGAAGGGACTGAAGTCTCAAGTAATGGTCTCTGCGACTGGCGTGTATGGACAGCTGTGGGAGAGGTTCCAGCTGTGGCCTCACCAGGGAGCGGGGAGGCTGACCTCTGCTTTTCCCGCCCTCCAGGAGAGCGAGAGGGAAAACCACCTCGCGACATGTGTTTAGAGGTTGGTTTGGATTTTAGTGACTGAGCCCTAAGAAGTCTCTTCATGGTATTGTACCATTAAGAGTTTGTAGACTTCTTAAACATTCTGGATTCCCAGGGAAAGCTCTACAGAGCTCTGAGCTTCCTGGTATCCAGACCCCACCTGCCGCCTATATTTTTCCTGTTTTCTTTTCTCCTGGAAGCACAAAGTAGGTCGTTCTGATGAAATTAATCTGGCAGCGTTGCTGAAGAAGCTCACGCCCTCTTGCATTTCACTCTATTTTAGTGGCGGTGCCAGCAGCAGGCTGGCAGAGGCTGCTTTTAAACTGGTGGAGGGGAGGGTTATTTTTATTTTTTGCTTCTTGAGGCTGAATTCAGCAAATACAACATTTACTTTGTTTTGGGGGCAAACAAGCCTCTGCAGCACCATGGCTGGTTGATTTGGGGTTCCAAGCTGACCAACGGGTGTGTCTGCAAGCCTGGGTTCACGTTTAATTCTTGCATTATGTCATGGTCCTGCTTTTGAGCATCAACCTACCGAAGTTGCCTCAGAATTAATAGAGAGAAATGCCAAGTAGGGCCTGAAGGTTCTTGGTTTTTCACTGTGTGGCGATCCATGGCCATGCAGGTGGAATCCAGGCTGTTTCCACTCCACCTGGGAACGATGCTCCTGGTTCCTCTTTGCCCCAGTCTAATTCTAACCATCATCAAGATGTACCTGTGGAAGCAGAGCTCTCCTTCCTGGGTGTGAACTGGCAGCACCTGAAGGAAGGTTTATTAAAATCATTAGGAAGACACTCCAGAGTGCTGCCTGCATGCACTGCTCCTTGGTGAACTGCGTCTTCTCTACGGGAGTTACCAGAAACGCTGGGTGAGGCGTCAGAGCCCAGAAACCGCTTCATGGAACAGAGGCCAAATGAGTCTCGGGGTGGAGTAGGTGAATTAGGCGCATGAACACAGCCCGTGGACCACACAGCGTGTGCCAGGACAGTCAGAGAGCCTGTGACCCAAGGACTGAGTCCTTCAGAAGAGCTGAGGTGACAACGGTGGAGCTGGAAGCGTACCAAGACTTTAATTTGTCTGCACTTTAGAGTCAGGTGTTGCTTTGGCGTGAGAAGAGCTGTCATTGCACATCTTGGGAGGGTGACAAACGACTGTGGAATCGGAAGCAGCCGTGTTGTGCATAATATTTCTCTTATTACCAAGAGTTGCAGATGGTCTCGTAGGTCTTGCATCTAGCACCCGCTCAACCTTTGGTATGCTTTTTTTTATTCAATCCCTTGTAAAAGTGAAAATGTCTTTGGTACTTTGAAATGCTCTCTGCCCCTTGAGGAAACAGCCTGGTCTCCAGGGAGGAAGGTGGGTGTGCAAAAGTTAATGCAGCTGTTCCTCTGGCTGGTCTCAATCTTGCCTGGTTCAGTAGGACACGGGCAGAAGCTGGCAAAGCGCGCTGGCCGCGATAGGGCTGGGGAAACCAAAGCTGGGCAGGTCAGGCTGTGTGAGACCATGGAGAGAGAGAAATTAGATTAGTTCAGGAAGGCTCCAGGTCTCTTCCCTGGCCTGCTAGGAAGTGTTGCATGTGGTGTGTATCTTTCCTTCTGATTCTTAAATACTTACTTCAGTGGGTTAAGTGTTCGTGTGGGTCCTGGGTTGTTCTCTCCGCTCCAGGTCATTGCCTGAGCAGTGCTGGCAAATTCCCACAGCAGCCCGTTAGCAAGTCGCTCTGGCTGTGCTCTGCAGGAGGGGTGGTGGCTGCGCCACTTGAGTGCTGGGCTCCCTCATCCCTTGGTGGGAGCGTCTCCTCTGAAACACTTCCATTAGTTATGAAGATGGCTAATTCCCCCATCAGCCCGTTAGAAAGTCGCTCTGGCTGTGCTCTGCAGGAGTGGTGTTGGCTGCGCCACTTGAGTGCTGGGCTCCCTCATCCCTTGGTGGGAGCGTCTCCTCTGAAACACTTCCATTAGTTATGAAGGTTGTGCTTCAGAGAAGGGATGATGGACTGCTGTGGTGCCTGACTGCTTGCTGACACCCCGTTTGTCTGTCTCTATAGCGTACTGGAGGTTCTGGCTCTGTGTCAGCGTGGTGTATGAGCTCTTCCTCATCTTCATACTCTTCCAGGTAAGTCCCCCAGACCGCTGGTTACTAAATGCCAGAGTAATGCGGATCACAAGTCCTTTGGGGCACTCTCTGGGATTCTCGCTGGCTGCAGGAGCTGCTCTTCGTTCTCGTGAAATTGAATCGTTGTGCAATTTAATGAGACTTAATGGGTTGGGGAAAAATTGTAATAGTATAAAAATACTTCCCCTTGTCTGACCTGCAGCCGGGCTCAGACGCCGCAGCGCAGTGTTCCTGGCCGCGCTGCTGAGGAGTCAGGTCCTTGCTTAGATCAAGCAGTCGGGACCTGGTGCTTCTCGTGTTTTAGTCTCTGCTCTGCAGGGTTTGGTGTGACTTGCTGAAGTTTTGTCCCAGCTGATCCTACGGTCTGGGGGGTGAATTCATCCTGTTTAACCTTTTGAAGAGCTTTTTGTCTTGAATAGGTGCTTTGAACATTTGTGGGGGGGGTTTGCAATAAACTGAAGCTTTGTACCCAACTTTGTGTAGTGGCAGCGAACTGGGGATGATGGTGGCTATTGGTACTTCCGGATAAAGTATGTAATTTCTTACCACATTCTTGTCCTTCAGTAAACTGAGAATTTCCCCCTGGCTTTTACAGTTCTGCGACTTCTCGGAAGTGCAGCAGTTGAAGTAAAATATCTCAAGAATTTCTTTACAGAGAGGGTTGTGAAGCCTTGCGAGAGGCTGCCCAGGGCAGTGGTGGGGTCTCTGTCCCTGGAGAGGTTTCCCAGCCGTGTGGAGGTGCTTCTGAGGGACAGGGGGCAGTGGGGACTGGACAGTGCTGGGGGAAACAGTTGGACTCAGTGATCTTAAAGGTCTCTTCCGACCAGATGATTCTGTGATTCTGTGAACTGTGGGTTTGTGCTCTCGTTGCAGACCGTACAAGACGGCAGACAGTTTATGAAGTACATTGATCCCCATTTAGGGGTTCCTTTGCCAGAGAGAGACTACGGCGGCAACTGCCTTATTTACGATCCTGGCAATGAAACCGATCCGTTCCACAACATCTGGGTAAGAAACAACTGAAGGTTCTGGCTAAGGAGTCTGGCTTCTGGTAAAAGGCTGTTAAACTGAAACCTCCACAGTGCAGTCCTGAGTCGTTCTGAGTGCTGGCCGAGAGAACAGATCGTGGCCAATTCTTTTAGCTTCCTTGTTTCCCTTCTCTCGACCTTCCTGTCGATCAGATGGAGGTGTGCCTCTGTGTCCCAGTGACAGTGCCCAGGAGAGGGGGTAAGAACCCTCGTTTCTCAGATTATTGAGGTAAACCCTTTCCCGTAGGAGCTGGGATATATTTGAGTGCCTGAAGGACCTCCTCCTCACAGGCACCTTGAGGCACAGTTCAAAAGTTGGATGTTGCCCAGCAGCCTGTAAGTTGCCCTTTCCCTAATACAGGAAACCATCAGGTTATTGTTTCTCGCTGGCAAACAGAAAACTTGACATTCCAAGGCAAAGGAATGCTGATAATTTACCACTCCCTGATTGCGTGGGGCTGTTAGTGCTTGTGTAGGAAGGAGCTCGGAATCCTTTGGGTTTACCACATCACCCTTCAGTGCATCAGGATGTGGAATAACGGAGAGCAATCAGGGTTCTTTTCTGGTCTTGCACCAAAACTAGGAGGAGGAAAGGCCCTCTCTGCCCAGGTTTGTGGTGGCAGGGCTGGTAGGATTTAAGAAGCTCTGCTTCTGACAAAGAAATGCATGTTCTTGCCCTGGCCGGGCACATTCTGTTTCTGTCCCCTTGGAAGGCAAGGAACGTGACACTTAGCATGTCTGCTAAGTGTCTGCTTTATCCACACAATCCTAATTCCAGCTTCTGCCCCTTAAAACTGCTGTCTTGGCTTTGAAGGCAGCTCCTTCGTTCAGTACTTGAGCACACAAACTCCTGAAAGGCATCTCTTACTTGTGTGTGAACCAGCCGGAGCGTAGCATTGTGTTCTGAGGAAGGAATCAAGCCTTGAGAACAGGTTGTTGTTTGTGGCGCAACGTGACCTGTGCTCTCTTCTTGCTTTGTAGGACAAACTGGATGGATTTGTTCCAGCTCACTTTTTTGGCTGGTACCTGAAGGTAAGAACAGGCCTGCTGGTCCACTGCGGTTTCGGTACTCGTCTGCTTTAAAGCTTTGCCGCCTCTGTTTCAGCCACGCCAGCCTTCAGGATCGGTTATGTGAGGCAGCCGCCTGGGAACTAGGCTGGGTCTGTAATACATGAAAGGCTTTTTCTTCTTTTTCCTTTCCTCTGGCCGTGTCAGGTCACCTCACTTCTCTCTGAAGTGACACAACATTGACACGAGTTCCCTCCTGCCCCAGAATTCATGCTGAGGTCAGGTCAATAAAAGTAAAAACCTTCACTCCTGCAGCAAGAGAAATGCTTGACTGACCTTTGGATATGGTGTGTGGGGAAGAGAGCACTGGGAGAAGGCGATGAGTCTGATTCACCATCACTGGTCCAAGGCGCCCAGATCAGGCTTTGGAATCATAAAACAGGCAGCGGTTTAAGTCTTGTGACTCGTTAGTCACTGTCAGCCCCTGTGGAAGGAGTTTCACGTGTGCTGTCTCCACCAGAACACGTTCAACACCTTTGGCTGGTTACTTTGGTCTCAATATTGGCTTTTTTTTTTTTTTTTAACCTGAC
>NW_010416975.1:13166-16961 GCF_000710305.1 Buceros rhinoceros silvestris | reverse complement strand
TCAACACCTTTGGCCTGTTACGTTGGTCTCAATATTGGCTTTTTTTTTTTTTTTGAACCTGACCAAGCTTACCAGGCAACTTTATTTTGCCCTGAAGACCTTGTTTGGTTTTTTCCCTATTTTTTTTTTGCCTATTATTTATTATAAATAATAAACTCAGGCCCTTTTAAAAATAGGCTACAACGGTTGTTTTGGTTTTCCTTTCAGAAGTGCAGATGTGTTCTAGGGGTGTTTTGGTTTGGTCTGTTTTTTTTTCCCCATAACCAAAAGATGAGGGTGCTGGGCATGGGGAGACTGGCTTCAGGCCAGCTTGTTGGGGCCGTGCTCTGTTAGCGTACAGGATTGTAAATTTGGAGGAACTTGGATCTCCTTCATCCAAGAGAATGACATGAGAAACCTAAATACCGAACCAGCATTTCAGTTCGGGTCTGTGTTTACTTGTACAAATACCAAGGGAGCACAGGCTGACATCCCGAGGAGCTGGAACGGGGTGGGACTCTGTGTGCCAGCCTGCTCCATCAGCTGTGACCTGTCCTGGGCTGGAAGAGGCCCAGTTTTTATCAGAGGCTGTTCTGCAGACGTGCTGGAGGTGAGAGGCGTCTCGGCAGCCCGGGGTCTGATTTGAGGAGCCCAACCTTTGTTTCTGAGCTGTGAACCTGGGAGGACACTGGCTGCTGCGTTTCTTATGAGTCAGTTAACCTATTTTTCTATAAAAAGCTGGAAGTTGAGTGTGGTGTCTTCATAAGCAGAGAGGACCTCCTGTCTGGGGTTTTCCTTGTCTTTGTTCTTGGTCTGGTTCGAGTGACAGACTCTTCAGGTGTATCTCAAAGCAATGGTGAGCACAAATATGCCTCCGTCAGGAATCGTGGCTGAAGGGCAGGGGCGTTGCTGGCGGCTGCATCTCCTCGGTCTGGTGCACAAGGCGTCACGTTTGTCATGGTGTTAAGATGTTGTGAAAGTGTTGTGGGTGTCTGAAAGATTTCTGGTTTTCTCCTGTTACGCAGACGTTGATGATTCGAGACTGGTGGATGTGTATGATCATCAGTGTGATGTTTGAGTTCCTGGAGTACAGCCTGGAGCACCAGCTGCCAAACTTCAGTGAATGTTGGTGGGATCATGTACGTACCGCAGAGATGGTGACCCGTTTGTCTAAACGAAGCCAAGAGGAGTGTAAAGGGGAGGTAGAAGGTGGTGAGGGTTCAATTATATCATGTGGACTGGCCAGAGATGTTCGTGTGAGCACAGCAGCTCAGGACATCGCTGCTTCTCCCCACCGACGCTGTAATAGCTTTGTCACTGTCTGTATAATTTTGTGGGTTTTCAAACTTGCATCCGGTTAAATATTTGTTTCAGTTCATTTCACACCAGCGAAAGAATCTAAAGCTTTACCTGACTATTTTCAAATATTTGGTGAAATCTGAAATTAAGAGAAACTCTGTGTATAAAGTTTCAGACTGTGGGTTTTTTGCCTGTTAAAAAACCCAAACAAACCCAGGCTGAGGGCAGTCCGTGTCCTGCTCTTCCTTCTGTGCAAACCATCGTCACCGCTCTCTGAAAACGGGAAGTATTTCTGCGGTTAGGATTTGTGCTGTGGTTTATACGAATGTTTAAGAAGATAAACATCTGGCCTTGCTGCAGAGCCGCATGGTCTCTGCCCCGACAGTCTGTACCACTCTTGTCCTCAAATACTGCTCTGTAGTTTGTCAAGCCAGGGCAACTACTGAGATCTCGTTACTCTGTGGAATTCAACAAGCTCTATAGCTTTAAGTGACACAATTTTTAAATTTATTTTTTGTTTTCCTATGAAGTGTAACTTGGTTAGCAGAGCGACGAGCATTACCCACAGTCGGGGTGCGCAGCTCTGGTTCTTGGCTGCTTTGGCTGGGTGCTGTTCTTACAGCGCAGGCTCTTCCGCAGGCTGTGGCTGCGTGGTGGTTGTTTGTGAAGGTAATTGCAGTATGTGTGGAGACAACGAGCACAGCTATTTCGCCTTCAGAAAACCTTCTTATGAAACCAGTGCTGTACTGGGCTGCTCTGAATGCAGAGGACAGCCGGCGCTTTTCCAGCTCAACAGCTCCATCTCCAGAATTAACGCATGGCACTACGACCCAGCATGGGACAATCGCTTGCTTAGTTCCACGTCCCGTGCCTGGAGAGAAGTGATTTCTTCAGGAGGCAGCTGAAGGTCACAGAGGGTGCAAGGTTTTGGGGCAGAGTAAAATCCAGTGCAGGGGCAGGTGCAGAATTTTTTTTTTAGTGTATTTCTAAAGTTCTCACTTCACAGAGCTGAGCTGAGCTGGTGGTGGGTGGGAAGAGGTCTGCTCTGTAGCAGGATGAAAACAGCAAAAGAGCATCCACAGCTTCCATCTGTAGAACACTTCTGCGTTGTTTGAGGGGGTTTGGGCAGCTGAGATTCTTTCTCCTGACGGTTCCTGCCCCTCTCTGGGGATGTTCAGTCCCTCTGACCGAGAGCGTCTCTGCATGTACCTCTCTTTTACAAGCCTTAGTGCTTCTCCTCCAGTGTCACTGTGCGCTTCTCCTTTCAGTGGATAATGGACGTGATCTTATGCAATGGATTAGGAATTTACTGTGGGATGAAGACTCTGTCCTGGCTTTCTTTGAAGACGTACAAATGGCAAGGGCTCTGGAACATTCCTACGTACAAGTAAGTTGGTGTGGAAGGTAACTCCACAGGCAGTAGCACAGTGCACAGTTTGGGCTCGTGTGAAAGGTCTCGTTGAAGGGTTGTTCTGTCAGGGTTAATGTGGATTAAAGAATTCACCCATGACTAGATGACTCAAGTATCTGATAACTCATCAGCGCGGAAACTGGTTCGAGAGGGTTCTATTTAACTTGCGAATGAAGCCTGTCTGCCATGAGCATCGCCTGAGGTGCAGGAGTGAGGGTGTCTAGTGGAGATGATCTGATGTAAAGAAAGAGTTAAAGGAGGGCCCAGAGCCCAGGTCAGGGTCATACTCTCATTCACAGCAAGGATTGGTTTGGTCCTTGAGCAAGTGAAGCATTCCCCAGTCATCAGAACTTGTTAGGAACTGGGACACCGAAACTCAAAATTCAATATACCCCGTGAGGTAGCCCCATACCAGCGAGGAACCACCTTGTCTGCCCTGGCTGAGCCGAGCAGGAGGAGCTGCCCACGCCAGCGAGTGTGGTAAAGGTTGGAGTGATAGTCCACGTAACAGGCTTCCCTCTAACTGGGAGTGTTAGTCTCCTTGAGCAGTAATTTCTGTGGAGTAAATGGAGACGTTTTGCATACCTGAATTGGTGTCTCAAATGGAATTGTCAGTAGGTGGCTCTTACTGCTGTTTCTTAAGATGGCAAGGGTGTGCTCTGCTTTCTTTCAGAGGTAAAATGAAGAGAATTGTCTTCCAGTTCACCCCATACAGCTGGGTCAAATTCGAGTGGAAGCCGGCGTCCAGCCTGCGCAGATGGCTGGCGGTTTGTGGCATCATCTTTGTCGTAAGGAAGCTTGTCTGTCTGTTCTCTGCCATTTGATTTAATAGTTTGTAACACTTAAGCAACTGTTCAAACAGTAACTTGGGCTGAGCTCTGACACGTATCGTTGGTTGAGGCCAGAAGAGATGCTTCTGCGCCCTGCAGGAGGGTGTTCCTGTCCAGGCTCTGGGGCAGTGCGCAGCCCCATCATGGCAATATTTGTTCCTGCTCGCTGAACTCTGTGACCAGCAGTAGAAACTGGAGCTACCCATCACGCAGCATCTACCCAAACCATCGGCTTCGGCTGAAAGTGGCTTGAGCAGATGGGTACCACTTGGCAGC
>NW_010416975.1:6336-13051 GCF_000710305.1 Buceros rhinoceros silvestris | reverse complement strand
CAGCCACAGCCTCAGGCTTCCAGGGGCTGGTGCAGAGCAGCACGGCTCCCGAAGCGCACGGTGTTGCTTTGGATAGTATTTTTATGCAGACTGAAATAATTCAATTCACTGAATCGCAGGAGGTCTCAAATTGGAAGGAACCCATAAGGATCATTGAGTCCAACTCCCTGCTCCTCGCAGGACTGCCAAATTTTCCTAGGTTATTAATTTTTAATGTTCTACTGAACATGTAGCTTGACCAGTTCTGAAGTGACTCCTCCATTCAGGCCAAAGAGGAAGCTGGCTTCTGCAGCAGAGATGGCAAGTGGACAGTCCATCTCCACCACCAGCCATCTGAGAGGTTGATTCCCTTCTTGGGGACCACGTGCCCTTGAATTCCTAACTCCCATGTCACAGGCACAGGCGACACTGATAGGGTACACCTGGCAGTTGAAGTGCTTGTTCCTGCCTCCTGTCCACTGGGAGACTTCGGCTGCTGTGCTGGCCGTGGGATGTCGCTTGGCTCTGTTCTGAGCAACCCAAACTGAGTTCAGTTCAGCAACTGCAAGTTTTAACTGAAACCCAACCGTGTGACACTTGCAGTGATTCCAGAGGCAATGGGCATTAACCAGATCCTCCGTCACTGGTTTGGGGTAGAACTGTGTCACTCCAACAGTTGCTCGAACTGCATATCCTTAATCATCTCGACATAAGGGATCCGGTGGTGGCTTACTTTGGGGTCTGTGCAGCACAGCTCCCCATTACAGTTTGCTGAGTGGGACACATCTGTCACTTGGGGAGCCACCCCACCCCATGGTGACCATGCATGCATGTCATGTTGATGTCAGACCGCAGAGCCGAGGGTGCCTCAGGGGCCATGCGCTGCCTGCAAGCAAGCAGTGAGCGCCAGGCCATTCGCAGATGCCATGGAGTGCCAGTGCACGTCACCTGGATTCGGCCATGGAACACTCGCAAGGTTCACGCAGCACGGCAGCTTGCCGAAGCTCCCATGGGTCGTGGGAGAAGTAAATGTGCCAGTGTAAATAAAAGGCATCTTGCTCTGGATGGTTCCTCCGTGCATAGTCCCAACTGCCCCCAGAAGGAACCGGGCTGTAGGTGCTGGAGCACATTTTGCAGCTGCGAGGCTGCACTGAGTTGATCTGGTCTGTGGAATCATCATGGTTCTTCTGGCACAGCCTGGCTTCAGCTGGCAGTTTGCGGTCAGCTTCAGGAGCTGGTTCGCTCTTTTGGATTAAACAACGCTTAATGCCATTCGTTATCCCTTCTTCTGAAGTGAGGAACTAGTGTCTGCTGCTCCCGCACTGCACTGCCAGGGCAGCTCGCTGGAGAGCATATCGCTACCAGCGTTCCCCGAAGGTGGCTATGGCAGTGACTTTTGCATACCTGTGCGTGGGGAGAAGCCCAAACCAAACCCCAGGATGTACTGGTCACGTCTGGTCATTTGGGGTTCCCTCAGTTAGGTTTCGAATGAGTAAGGGACAAGTGTTGCCCTTAGGGTCTGTTCTGCAGGTACTTCAGACTCCTGATGAGCTTGTGCAGCACTGGGGGCGGTGCTTGTCCAGCTCGCTGTGGTGGTCATGTTGGATACCTCTTCCAACACCCAGAAAACCTCTGCAAGCCCAGCTGTCCCTGGCCGTTCCCACAAGTGGTGCTGGTGCCCTCGGTAACGCTGAGCAGGTTTGAGACCTTACAGCAGTGGGGGGGAGTCATGCAGGGAGAGAGGGAGGTTCCAGCCTGCAGTCGGTTCTGAATGTAATTAAAATGTCCTTTCTCTCAGTTTTTATTGGCAGAGCTGAACACGTTTTACTTGAAGTTTGTCCTTTGGATGCCACCAGAACACTACTTGGTCCTGTTACGCCTTGTCTTTTTTGTCAACGTGGGAGGTGTGGCTATGAGGGAGATCTACGACTTCATGGACGACCCGTAAGCCAGTCCTCTTGTGTTTATACCATGTCCAGCTTCACGCGCTTTGGTTTGAATTTGCTCCAGCTTGTTGGCATCCATCTCAGGGCACTGGTCCAGCTTGTCGGGGACAAAAAGACCTAATCCCAAAGCTTTGTGCCCTTTTGTTTTGGAGGTACAATTCTGACTACACCTGGTTAGAGAACAGCTGCTGTTAAGGGTGTTCCGTGTGCACTGTTTTTAACCTCCGTTTTTCATAAACAATCGCTCTTTGGAGGATGTGCATTAGCTGGAGTGCCACGGGCTGGTGGGCAGAGGAGCGCTGAGCTCCGCTTCAGGTGGAGAGCCAGGAACCACAGTCCTTAGGCGTGCCTTCTGAGGACAGCAGGGCCCAAACTAAAAATAAATGTTTCTAAAGGCGGTTCTTTTCTCGAGCTGTCTTCCAACCGCTCCCTGGTCCTCTGGAGCTCTCCTGGCACCCTCTGGCAGGTCAGAGGACCTCACGTAGCCAAGTGTATTGAAGGTGAAGCGCACCCGTACCAAACAGTGCATGTACTTCCAGACTGTTCCTACCAAAGCATCATATTTGTCCTGGCTGCTTTTGTTTCTGCAGACCACGTAAGAGCTGAGAAGGCTTTGTTCTCAAAATCACGTTTTCTTTTAAGTTTTAGTAGTAATGTCACAGATTGCCTGAGCCCACATCTTAAGTCTAAGGCAACATCTGGCTTCAAGGGATGTTCGTTGTCTGTCGCTGACCAACGCCAAAAGTGTCTGTGTTCAGAATTTAGGGCTCCAACATTCTCTGAAGATCAGTTTCCCTTGCAAG
The DNA here is from genome assembly GCF_000710305.1 of Buceros rhinoceros silvestris. Classification (NCBI taxonomy): domain Eukaryota; kingdom Metazoa; phylum Chordata; class Aves; order Bucerotiformes; family Bucerotidae; genus Buceros; species Buceros rhinoceros. The sequence goes on along the minus strand of NW_010416975.1, from coordinate 10,323 downwards.
GCTTTGACTCCTAGAGCTGGGAAGAAGGGTCAACCCTCATTGCTTAGTCGGATTTCAGGACACTCAGCAGTGTCAGGCTGCCCCTGCCCTTGGTGTCGGACCTACTGGTTTGGGACGTGCCTCCAACTCAAAGGTAAGAAGAGGCCTCTGCCTCTCCCTGGTGAGCTCTTCTCCTTAGCACCACTCACAGTCTTCTGGCCCTTGTGTTTGGGTTGGAAAAACTCCTTTGCCCTCCGATCAACCACATGGCATAACACTGAGATTTAGCAGACTCATCAGTTGCCGCTGCCTGATTGATGGTTCAGTTCGTTGCCGTTCTTTCTGTGAGCTGGAGAAGTTCAGCCAGCCAGCCAGCAGAGATCTCATCCTGAACTGCATGTCTTCATCACTGCCACCACCACCGACTGCTGTGTTCCTCCTGGTGGGTAGGGGACCAGCCCCCTCGCTTCTGAGGTTCATGGCTCTGCTTGATGCGCCACAGAGCAGACCTCATCAGACTGTTCATGCGAAACGCCGGAACCCAGCGTCTGGTCCTACCTGCCGGCTTCTCCGCGAAGGCTTTTGGAACTGGGCTTTGATTCCTTTGGGCATTTCCGGTGATCCAAGCAGAGATAATCTACCCCTGTTCACCAGCTTATCTGGGGGTGTTTTCACTTGCACGTTGTTCTGAACCCAGGAATGGTTTGATGTTCTTCCTGTTGTGTTGCTGCTACGAAAGAGCAGGCTGGACCAGAGGCTCCCAGCTAACAGCACACGAGAAACCTTCCTGACCTTTTCCTCTTGGAATCTCACTCAACTTCTTAATGGACAAAGGTTGGAATGTTCCAGTGACCTTCCCTGTCAGAACCGTGGCTCATTACCCTGTCTGGTGGTGACAGGGTTGTCTCAGATTAGATCTCCTCAGCTAACCTAGCCTAGAAGGTGGTGAAGTTCAAACATGAAGACTCTCCTTTTCCTGCTTGGGATTATTAGTATCTGCAGACAGTTCTAGGGCTTCGCTTTCAGGCACTTGGTCTGAGCACGGTGACAATACAGTATCTGGAATTGAAATAGTCCAGAAGCAGGGGTGGTTCTTGAAGCTATTCTCCAGCTCTTACGTACCCTGTGAGTTCTTGAGCACTGGCTGTGTGAAGCGGTCCTGACCAGAATTGTCTTGGTGTGAGAGTCTGTAGGTTTGACCTTGTCTTCCTGGTTTCTAGTCTTCAGGCCTCTTCTGAGGAGTCTACATTGAGCCCGTGAATTTTAACCTCATTCATCAAATGAAAAAAGGACTTTTCTTTAAAATCTTTCATGAGTAGAAGGGCAGAAAGCCAACTTCCTTCCTCAGCAGCTGTGGGTGGTGCACAGCTCTTCTGCTGGGGTTCCCTTTCACTCTTGGGTCCGTGTGCTGACGTTAGCTAGCGAAAGGAAGCGATAGCACGTGAGGGAGGAGACCAGCCGAGCAGAACGCTGACCTGGTCGTCTGAACAGCCCGAGTTCAGAGGGCGAGCTCTGCTCTTTCGGGTTTTCTCCCTATCCGTGAGCTGAGGTGGTTTCGTCTGTCTCGGCGCTGAATGCCCTGGGGCCGTTCCTGACGTTTCATCGGAGCTGGTCTAGGCGGGGTAGTGTTAAATGGGGAGAGCTGAGGTGGTTTCGTCTGTCTCGGCGCTGAATGCCCTGGGGCCGTTCCTGACGTTTCATCGGAGCTGGTCTAGGCGGGGTAGTGTTAGAGTGGAAGGTGCCCATCCACTCTGCATCAGCAAAACCCACACTTGATCTGGTGCATTGTGGATTTTTTTCCAGTGTATTTGGACGATTTTGTGTAGTTTGAACTTATGCATTGGTGTCCTGTGACTCTCAGCCTGTGTGTTTGTGTGCTTGACAGGCAGGGACTCCCCTGGACTCCGGAGAAGGAAGAGCAGCTCTCTTTGCTCTCCACGCTTAGCTCTCCTCCCAGACAGCGAGAACCCGGGGGGGATGGAGCGGAGCAGATAGGTCCGAGCGATGCGCAAGCACCTGCTAAAGGAAGAGTGCTCTCCCCAGGGTGGCTGCTGGCATCTGGTGAGAAGAGGGGATGAGGAGCTGGTGGCAAAGGTTCAGCCGTGGCTCCCTCCGCCCCAGCGCTCTTGGGGACTCCTGGGTGAGCAGAGTGCGGGGCAGAGGGAAGTGTTAGCAGAGCAGCCGCTCCTCGAGGAAATTCTCATCAGGGATTTCTCGAGTCTCTTCTCTTCCATCTGCTGCAAGGAGAAACCAGCAAGAAAATACAGCCCAGAGGTTTACTTGGCTGCTGGGTGTCGCAGCCTTTACTAAGTCAGCACTCAGCCAGGCAGGAGGCTGCACCTTGAGTTTCCCCTTGGTGCAATGCCCCAGAAGTGCTGCAGAGATCATCTCACCACCTCGAGCCCTCTCGCAGCCCTCTGCGGGGCTGTCATATCGCTTAGTTCCCATCTCCTCTGTCCTGCCCTGGCACTTCCGCCACCCTGCAGGGAAACCTGCCTGGAGCCGTGTCACTCGACATCCTGCGCTGTGGCAGGAGTGAATGACACGGTCAGCTGGACAAAAGAGAAGGGAAAAGGTGCTTCAGGATACGCTGTGGTTAAGCGAGAGGACAAAGCCTGCGCGGAGCAGGTGTTCCTGGTGGCCAAAGCAGAGACTTGTAGAACAAAGGCAGAATGAGGAGTGACGGAAGGCAGGAGGAGCAGCCCCCTCGAGTTTAGCTGCGCTGCTTCTGATTGCATGGCTCATCTCGGGCATCTTCGGAGCCGTAGGGATGAGGTGGCGGTAGGCTCAGGGCCAACAGGGAGGTGCACCAGAGCACCTCTCCGTGTGGTTTTAAAGTGAAAATCCGGTACGATCCAGAGACTGCTGGGAAGGGTTGTTTGTGTGAGCTTGCTGGTGAAGCAGTTGTGGTTGTAGTGGTTGAGGGTATTGCCGAGCTCAAGGTCAGTCTTCCCGGATTCAGCTCAGTTGGATTTCAGGGAACAATTAATTAAATCATGCCTTTGGGGGAAAAAAAGGAAAAAAATTACGTACAACTTCTAGTAGCTTTTGCTTGGTTCTTTCCCGTGAGGGTAGTAAAATCCCATTTTCGATTCAGCAGGTGGGTGATGGAAGAACAGATGTTCTTCCAGCAGTGGGCTGTACTGGTGAGGTTCTGAGGTTTCCTAAAGGCAGCCTGATGTGGGTGCTTTGGGTTGATGGATTTCCCACGCAGGAACAGGCCACCCCATGACAGTTTCTTTTCAGCCCCTCACAAGCAGAGCCTCTGGGTAGATGCCTTGATTCTGCTGCGGTTGTTTCTGGCAGTGCTGTTTGAGGAGCCCTTCACTGGAAGGCTCCTCGCTGCCTTGTCCAGTGCTGCTTAAAACCAAGCCCTGGGGGTTAAATGCGAATCATGGGGTTGTCCCAGAAGTGAAACACCATCCTTGTGCCTTCCAGTAGCTTGCCTGTTTGTTGTTAAGCTTTCTTCTGAAAGTCTGCTCAGAGGCCCTTGGTGACAGCCCGTGTGATACCCTCTGGGGGGGTCTCAGCGTGCGGTTAGGTGGGGGGTAAGCACGGTTACGGCAGCGTGGCTCGGCGTTTGCAGAGGGAAGCTGGGAGCAGGGCTCCTGTTTCACGCCCTACCCTGAACCTCAGCTGATCTCGAGCTGGCCAGATAACTTGTTCGTGTGGGTTTACCAACACCCTGATAATGGGGACGTTTCCTTGTGTCGTGTGAGGGTGAAGTTTCACTCTGTGTGTGTTTCCAGAGCCGCTGAGAGGAAAGTGCAGTGACGCCAGCAGGAAAGTGCTCAGCCTGCGTAGCCTTGCTCCCTGTGCCATCCACATGCAGGGCTTGCAAAGCTGAGTGAAGTCACCACTCTGCCGTCATAACAAGCTTCTCTCGGAATGTTTTCTTGTCCAGCAATAGCTTTGTCTGTGCACTTCTTTTGCAGGAAGTTCCATAAGAAGTTGGGTCAGCAGGCGTGGCTGGGCGCTGCTATTACTGCCACAGAGGTTTTGATCGTC
>NW_010416975.1:4772-6246 GCF_000710305.1 Buceros rhinoceros silvestris | reverse complement strand
TCTGATCGTCGTGAATTACGATCCGTACACGCTCACGCTGTCTCTTCCTTTCTACATCACCCAGTGCTGGATCCTGGGGATTATACTGGTGCTCACCTGGACAGCCTGGCGTTTCTTCATCCGGTGAGCAGAGCTCCTCGCACTGCCCTTGGTCTGCCCTGGCTCTGCTGGTGGGTTCCTCTAGGCGGCCTCTCAGCCGCCCATCGTCCAGCGCGTGTGGCCAGGAGCCCTTGGTGCCTGCTGAAGACTCCTCAGGGCTCCTCTGGGTTCAGAGCAGCAGTGCTGTGGCGTGAGGGTTGTCAAACAAGAGGGGATTCTGCGCAGGATCCCAGCAGGTTCTTCCTGGATCGAGCTTCCGGTGCTCTGGTGTGGGTGGGACCATCCCACTCGTGCTGCTGCAGCAGCTGGTTGGCGCCTGATGGCACCTGGTCTGCTGGGTGGGTGACAGTGGCCATGAGAGCAGTGCGGTGGTTTTCCTGTGCTCTCATGCACAGGACTGAGACCTTTTGCAGCCTCGTTGCAGGAACAGTCTGTTGTGTCGCAGTGGTCCGAGCTGTCCCAGCGACAAGCGAGCCAGGCTCAACACGTTGGATCCAGAGGCTGCTCTGTGCCGTAAACGAAAAGCAGCAGCACAAGAGCTTCTCGAGGCCATAGAGGAGGCCCAGTGTGACAGCAGTGGTTGCTCTCGATGATGTGCTGTACCTCTGGAATAGGGTCAGGGCCAGGCTGCTGGCACGAAACCCACGTGTCTGGTGCACCGATGCCATCAGCAGTGGCAGAGACGTGCAGCCAGAAGGCTGACCCGGGTTACGTTACCCCAGGGCACTGGTGTCCGGAGCAGACTTGCCCAACTGTTCATGTGTTCAGATTGTTTATCCACATCTGTTTGTTCTCTCTAGTGACATCACTCTGCGGTACAAGGAGATCAGGCGACAGAAGCAGGAGCACAGACACGAGAAGGACAAATGCTTGAGCAATGGCGATGGACACCCGTCGGTCCTGGACGAGCAGGATGGGAGCAAGCTGAGGGACAGGAAACTTTGAGCATCAGGCGAGGGGCTCGAAGGAGCTCGCAGTGCTCACGCCGGCCTGGTGGACAGTCCGACCTTACCCTACCTAACTCGTGTTGTCATTGTTAGCTTCCCAACGTGTGCGAGTCCGCTTGGGACAGATGTCACTGGTGTACACACCCTTTCTCCTCCCGCACACCCAGGCAGAGGCGGGGAAAGTCTGTGTCGAGGGAAGTCAGACCCAGCACTGCTGCAGCGAGGTGGGATCTTCACTCGAGCGTGTTGTACGTCTTCCTGGAAAACAAGGTCTGGAGACACGGGCCTGTCAGACACAGCGCGAAGGGAACCTCGCTGGTCTGTTCCCAGTCAACTGTGAGGGTTTGATTATTTTCTTGGGCATTAGGAGCTTGTTCTGGAGAGTGCAGATACCAGAGACAGGAAACAAACGATGTTTTCTTCTGCTG
>NW_010416975.1:2165-4628 GCF_000710305.1 Buceros rhinoceros silvestris | reverse complement strand
GAGGGTGTTCAGGCACCAGTTAACAGCCCTGCCGCGAGATCATCGTAGATAAGCTGAACCTGGTGAACAAGCTGCGTACCTTGCACAGAATGTGAAGCAGACACTACTGTTACAGCCCTGCAGCTCGGGGCGCCGCCTTCCTCGGGCTGACTGGAGTAGCCTGCGATAGTCCTACCGCAGCTCCGGGGAGAGACAGCTTCTCCTTAGTCCTTTTTTTAATTCTTTTAGTCTTGGTCGTCTCGTAAATGTAAGGGAAGGTTAAACAAGAACAGTCAACCTGCTTTTCCTTTGCTTCGTGGAGTAAAATCTGTTACAGGCAGAACACTGGGAGTTCCTCCATCGGTCTTAAGTTATTTGCCTTATTCTCAGCTCGTTTAGTTCTCTTACTGAGTGCGTCTTGTTCCTGGCGTCTGCTCTTTGGGCACATCAGGTTCTGCCACCCTCCAGAGCTGCCCCGTTCCTCCCGAGGTGACTCCAGGCTGAGCACCCTCCCACATCCAGCTGGAAGAGGTGTCTCCGCAGTCAGGCACAAAACCGCTGCCTGGGTGTCACTGTCCCTGCCCCGAGGACAGGCCAGGCAGAGCACAGCATCCTCCCCCTGCTCTGTGTCATGGTGGAGTCCGCAGGCTCGGCCTGGCAGCGGGTCAGCTGGTGACTCGGCATCGAGAAGAAGAAACTGGAAGCCTGGGCTGCGCTTTGTTTGGGGTTGTTATCCCACAGCATAAGCACTGCTCTGAGCATGGGTTGGGTGACCTCTGCTCTAAGCCGTCACGTTGGCATCGAGGGCAACCCTATCACTTCCTAAACGCTGTGACCTGCTCTGGCTGCTACAGGGGGGTTTTGGGGACGTGTTTGTCCAGAAGAGAATGACATAAACACCACCAGGAAAATTCCAGACTTCTCAAGTGGCTTCTCAGGAGACTCGTGGAGCTGCTGACTGGCAAACATCCGCACTTCTGATCCGCGCTGATCGTGTGCGTGAGTGACCACCGCCATCCGCCTCCGTGTCTGCAGAGTGACCTTCGGGAGTACTCTCCACCCCCCAGGAACAGGCACATGGCGGCAGGGCTGGCGTTGGTCCAGCCGGCGGTTCGGCTCTGCTGAAGAGCTCAACAAACAAAGCAGTTTGTGGGCCAGGGGCTGCCCTGGTCACTCAGCAGACACAGAGGAGGATGAGGGGTAGAGTCAGGGAAACTTCTCAAGTACATACAGCACGCGGTGGGTCGTCACTCTTGGGTGATGGTGTGAGGCAGTGGGAGCGCAGGGCTGTGGAGCGGGAGGCTGACTAGTTTGTAAGGGGCAGTGCTGCGCCAGCAGGTATTTATTTCCATGCCTTCCCACTCGGAGGTGCCCTAGTTCCAGCTTCAGGCCAGTCTCGCCACCTGTGAGCTCATCTTTGGTAGCTCGGACTGGTGTGTCGTGCTCGTGCAGTCGCAGCTGAGCGAGGCTCAGGTCCGTGTCCCTCCATTCCATTTGTGCTGGGGAAGACCAGGGTCCCCTGCTCCGATCTTCCAGGCAGTGCAACCTCCTGGGTCTGCCTCACGGTCCGGGTGGTGGCAGGCACAGTGGGGGGTCTGTCACTGCACCTCCCTCCGCCTCCCCTTCCCGCCAAAGACTCACTCATGAAGATCTGAAACAACTGGTGAAGAACACCGAGCATTGCAGGTGTTCCGCTGTGCGTGACCGTGGTGACGATTTGCAGCGCTGACCCAGTCCATAAGGCACCGACTCGTGTCTCGACACCCACCCAACAGCCACTGTCAGTCTGGAGAACGGAGCCGTGTAATAAAGCGACGTTTGCTGCTGTGCTCTTTGGTATAACCTGTGCCTGCTCCTGCTTCCTCTCGCAGGCGGGTCTGGGGGGCTGAGGGGGCTTGCTCTGAGCCCACAGAAGGGCTGACCAACGGGTGCTGGGCCGTGAGGTGACCAGCTGCCCCAGATCTTCAGAGAAACGGGCGATACGAGCCCTTGGCGAGCTGCCGTGATTCGGGAACGCTTCTTGCAGCACATTTACGAGGGGGGGTCTTTCCACTGCGAAGTGGGTGCGGGCTCTGCCCAGCACGGTGGGTGACCCCATAGTCTCAGCGCTTCCCTTGGGCTGGTGTCCACGGTTGTGGGTGTGCTCTGGTCACTGCAGTGTCCCCTGGTTTCAGGAAGCCTTTTGTGATCACCTCAGAGAGGCTGTGGAAAGCAGCCTCACGTGGAGCAGGTCAGGAGGGCTGAGGAGCTTGGGACGGCGTAAAACGAGCCCACCGCTGTGGAGGTGAGACCCCCGCTGATTATGTCAGAAACCTGGGGTGAGTCTTCCTCGTGCACGTGCGCCCTGGTCCGCAAAGCAGGACCGGCCAGAGGTGAGTCGGTGGCTTTAAAAAGGACTGACGCGGTGGGTGGTGGGAGCTGCTGCTGCTGCCGCCAGTGCTTTCCCTTGCGGTGGTCTCTCTCCGGGGCAAACCGGGGGGGGGC
>NW_010416975.1:362-1723 GCF_000710305.1 Buceros rhinoceros silvestris | reverse complement strand
TCCTGTCCCAGCGATGCTCCGCTGCCGCAGGCAGTCAGGAGAGGGCTTGGCGCGGGCGGCCTCACCCCGCAGTCCCCAGAGCCTCGGTTATCCCCAGCTTGTGGGTCAACCTCACTTCAGCTGCTGGTGCTGCTGGCAGGAGGCTGCAGGGGGGGTTAGCTGCTGCTTTTTTAATTTCCCTGTGATATTTGGTCTGGTCGCTGCCCGTAAAGGGCCTTGGTGATGCTTTTGAAGTTGTTGGCTTCTGACACGGCAGGGAGATGTGGGGGAGCGCTTGCAGGAGGATTTTGACCAGGATAAACAGCTTTCCTGCACCGTGGGCTGGCTGAAGGTGCCTCCGGGAGCAGAAGCCAGGCTGAAGTACCTCAGCTACATCCCTGTGGTGCTTCAAAAACCAAACCAACGTCCCTCAAGGGGTGCATGGGCTACCCTGGCGCTAGTGGAAGTGCTTGTATGCCCAGCTGGTCTCTCAGGCTGCATCGTCAAGCCGCTGTTCATAAATTACCCTCCCAGTTACCGAAGGCCTGACCTAAGCACGAAGGTGGTGACAAACTCCTGCCATCCACTGGCAGTACGGAGCTGATGTTGGATGGATCAGTTGGTGTCTGCGTGAGGCCAGGTAAACCTTCAGATGCCAAACTGGGGCCGTTGGAGATGATCCAAACTCAGCCAAGCCCCATCCCGTCCAAAGCAGCTCTCTGGGTTGGTCTCTGCCGTGAGCCTGGAGCAGTGGAGAGCCCTGTGGTGGCCCCAGGGGAGGGTGCTGGTGCCCGGGCTGCACCCCGGGGAAGGAGACCAGAGCTCGCTCTTCTCCAGCTGCCCCACGTTCTCCAAAGGGAAGCACTGGGTGTTGTGGGACCGGCCCGAGCCCTGGCTGGGCTGGCAGCCCGCTGCTCTCGGGAAGGACCTTCTCTGCAGGGTGGGGCTCCTCTCCCGCCCAGGCTGCATTTTTGGGTTACGGTCAACGCTTGATCTGTTTTCTCCCTGAAAATCAATCCCCTGCCAGGGAAATGATGGGACCATGTCCCAGCGCTGCCCCGACTGACCCGGGAGCCCTGCGGTGGGGAGGCAGGGGGCTGAGCTGGCCCTGCAGCTGGACGAGGTGGGTGGTCCTGGGCATTCAAGGTCCCCTGGAGTGTCCCGCTGCTCTATGGGAGCTGGGGCTGTCCTTGCTCGGGGAGCGTGCTTTTCCCTCCCCCAGAACTGCAATTATTCCATTTTCTTCAATTCCAGCAAAGGGAATCTCGCGCTGTTAGAAATTACCTCTTGCTCCCCTGAATGGTGCTCTGGTGTTCGGGGTAAGTGGCTGAAAACGTGGTTGTGGAGCCCGGGTCAGGGAAGGGAAGGTCTCCATCCCCTCG
>NW_010416975.1:0-206 GCF_000710305.1 Buceros rhinoceros silvestris | reverse complement strand
CCCCGGGCACGGCCCCCCGCCAGCGGGCACCGAGTCTCCAACCTGCTGAAAGGGCTTTTTGTGCCAAACCCCCAGTAAATGGCACTTGGCACATCGGGAAGAGGCTTCGCCTTCTGCTGCACCGAGGGGGAGGAGAGCCGAGGCCTTTTCCTTTTCTGTTTTCTGCCTTTGGGAAGAGGCAGAGCCCAGACCTTGCTCCCTGACAG
>NW_010416974.1:44381-46974 GCF_000710305.1 Buceros rhinoceros silvestris | reverse complement strand
ATATATATATAACAGTCATATTTATGCAAGAGAAACGCTTGGCAGTGATATCCCCTCAGCTTTGTGATACACTGTACAATGTAGATCTGCTCAGGGTGGGGAGTGGTAGTGAACTGAAATCCTTTTCAACTGACTTTTGGCCAGCAAAGATAGTAACTCAACTCTTCACCCATGAATTCAAAGCTACAGACTATATTATTCTTTTCTTCCTTTTCATGGAAGCGAGGAGAAGAAAATCACCTCTATCAATCCCCTGTGATGGAGAGCTTGAAGCCTGGATGATCTCCCACCAGGAGCTCTTCCTGGTGAGCCCCAAAAGCCCACTACAGGGCTCCTTTCCTTCCACAGCTTCCTGCTCCTCACTCCCCATTCGCAGGGGATTAACTCCTCACTCTAATCATTTGCAGGATTAGACCTTGAGCAGCCAGAGGAATGAAAGGGAGGTGCTAGACCTCCAGGCATCCATCTCTGTCCCTCAGGGTACCCTGCTGCTGCTGAGCAGCCAGGGGTGCTGGCCCAGCTCCCCTCCTCTTGCTGGACTCTCTGGAGCAGTGCATTCCTGGTGCGGCTTTGTGCCCATGAGTTCCTTGGCCAAAGAAGAAATCAACACTGTATTTATACCCCCCAACCTTTGCTGTTCTTCAACCAGAACATTTCTTCTTTAAATCAGAATGTTTGAAAGATATTCAAGTCACAAGAATTAACATCTAGTGTCCCCCAGAAATACTCCAACAATACCACCTGCACTATCGCTCTTCCTTAAAGGTGAAATATCACTTCTGCTGGGCCCTTGCCCACCAGCCCACACAGGCGCTATCTTGCTCACACAGGTGCCTGGGCACAGTCAGCAGAGCTCGACGCACACAGGGACATTAGTATGCTAAAACAGGCAGAGTGTAAGATATAAAATGGCCTTTGTATCCTGCCTTACTGGGTCTTTTCAACCCTGACCTTGGTCTGTTACGACTTCTTGAAAACAGGGCCTTCAAAACTAATTCAGATTTATTCCCTGGCTGGCTGCCAAAGTCAACACCACCCAGGTCCATTTATCGGCACAGTTTCTAGCAAGACCCTTGTGATTCCTTGACGTGTACATTCTCTGTGGGTGAAAAGGAAAACAAGTAGTAAACCCTTGCTTTTTTTCCTGAAGTTGTCCTCCTTGGAAAACTATTGTGCTTGGAGATATGCCACTTGAATTCATCTGAGAGGAGAATCTGTTTATTTGCACATCAAGTACATCTTATTGTTTCTGGAAGTCAGTATGTAAATTGTCAAGTAAAAATTTATTTTTCCACTAGCTTGAGTTTTTCTCTGCTCTATAATTACCATAATCCAAGAAATGCTGTGTTCCAGAGAGCTCTATTTTAGCATGCTATGCTCATATATGATCAAATCTGTTTACAAAAATGTCCTACTGGTATTTAAGATCTTATTTTTCAGTTGACTCAGAATAAGCCTCTCCTTGGCTCCAAGAAGTATCTGACATCTCTTACAATAAAATCTTTATTGGAAAAAACACAACAGTTAATGACTACTAGTCTTTCTATACTAATCAAAACACAGAAACGTGTGCATGTATTTTGTCAACAGCACCACTCAGTGCTCAGATTAATCCATTTCTGTACAGCTTAAAATGACATACAAGAAGAGAAATCCACTAGAATCAGAACTCCAAAGAGAAGGATGAAAAGAAAGCTATTGAGAGGGGTCTGAAATGAAAAGCATTCACCCGACGGAAGCAGCTCCTTTAGCTGACAGAGAAGCTAGTGTTGGCAACAGCCCTGGCTCCCCCAAAACTCAGCTGCAATCTCAGGAGAGGGGTGGGTGGCAACCACGGAGGTAGAGATGAGACTACCTTGGCAGCACAAGCCAAGAAGCCATCAGAAAGGGGCAGTAAATGGAAGATCTCTACAGTGACTCCTAGCAGAGCGCCAAGGTGACTTGGAATAAACTCAGAAGAGCCTGACCCATGGGGCAGACTGGTCCAGGCCCCAGGAGACCTGGGTTTACTCACTGCTGCCCTTCCGTAGCAACTTGCTCAAGGTTATGACGCTGTAGCCTTCAGTAAGTCATTTCTTTCTGCGCCTACGCCTCTTAGAAGTGTTTTTCATTTGTTTAGGACAAGGTGTACCTTCCTATAGTTGTGGTTAGTATCTCAGGCTCTGTTGTTCCTAATTAAATGCTGCTGCTAACAATGAAAGGATACAGACATACGGGATGGAGTTAGTTTACTCCTCATATGTCTTCTTAGCTGCTTTTAGTAATCACACAAAAGCTCAAGGCCGCACATGCAACTGAGGAAGACCCAGCTATCCCTGGACAGGGCACAAGTTTCTTTCAAGCTCTCATGTTTGTCTATAAAAACAGTAAACAATTAATTTTGAAAATAATCACAACAAACGGCTCCGTGTCTTCATACTCCAAAGATGTGGGTCTCGTTCTCACAGAAAGAAAACTAAAGGACTCAAACACAACACTGGGTCCCGATACAGAAAATAGATAAAAGCAGTAAAAGCACAAGCCTGGACTGACAGCCGTTTATCATTTAAAGCCCACACGATATTCTGCTTTCCTGCCCGTGAAACTAGACACT
>NW_010416974.1:4971-44251 GCF_000710305.1 Buceros rhinoceros silvestris | reverse complement strand
GAACTCGGCACTGGGGAAAGCCAAGAAGGCTTAGGTGCAGTTTAGAGCGAGTCTGATGGGATTTCTACTGGCCTGCAAGGGACAGGAGAGCAAGGCATCTATTTCAGGCTCAAAACCTGCTTTTCAACAACAAAAACTCCAGGGTAATAGCAGCTAAGACGACACCCTACAACACTGCAGGCTGGTGAGAATCTACTGCTGCATTTCATTGAAGGCTTTGGACTTGCCTCCAGCAGTGATCCATCAGATAAAATGCAACACCGCTTTTTAAATCATCTTCAACTTCATAACCTAATGCTTTGTGAAAGATTGCAAAATTTGTTCAGGGGTTCCCTTTCCTCCTACTGCAGATGCCAGCACGTTTCACTGAACAGACTCAGGAATACTCAGGTTTGCTTTTTCCATGTAAGTTTAAAACTTCAAGTGAGAGAAATCATTGCAGGCTTTGGATTAACTAATATCCCCAAGTCTCAGGAACACCCGCACTCACAGGCTAAAGCATCCCTCTTACAAGTACTTAATGCCAAGTCAGTTTTGTATATCAGAGAGTTGTTATGAAGTGTAAATATTACGCAGTACAAGCAAGACCTGAAGCTAGAAGGAAACAGGGTGGGTGTTTTTTTCCCCAAAACCAAGGAAAAATCATTACTTTCCAGTTTTTTTTTCCTATACAGTCCCCATGACTGGAGGCAAGCCTTAACAGGCTGAAAGTGTGCACTGAAAATAACTACATGCAACTTCAGATGCAAGTTTAACAGGTCGTCACATTAAGAGTTAGTTCATCACCACCTGAAGCAAAATGAGGACAATTTCTTGACTATTTTAGGCCACTGTGTCATAATTTGTTAAGAAAGCTGTTGCAGAGGTAGAATTTCCCATAAAACCCTAACCCTGAGTGCTAGGACTCAGACTACACGTACGAGTTTGTGATGTTTTCTGGGACTGATGTCATACATTAGGGTTTGGCAGCAGCGTTACTCCCTTCTCATTTTCTGTCGTTCATTAAAACATGTTGGGAACAGGGCTTAGGTTGTTCATATCTCTGCCGCATAATTCTTTGCTTTAAATACTTATCAGGAGGAGGGAAGTCAAAGGGAGTTAAAGCAAAGAACTCCTCCAGCAATGAGAACAAAGTTGTGTTCGGGAAAACCCATCCATAAAGGCGGCAGCAGATGTGCCAGGTGTGCTGAAGACAAAAGGGCAGCGTTCTCCTCTCAGCCCCTGAGAACCCATCCATAAAGGCGGCAGCAGATATGCCAGGTGTGCTGAAGACAGAAGGGCAGTGTGCTCCTCTCAGCCCCTGAGCGTGTCTGCTCCTTCGGGGAATTGAGGGGAAGCAAGAGAGGCACAGCAGCAGATCTGGTGCCAGCTCTTTGAGAGTATCTGTCGACAACATCTGTGCTCATGTCAAGCGCTCAGATGATGTAAGAGAAACCGGGCTCTCCCACAAGCGCAGTTTGTAAAATCTAGAAAGGAAATATGCAACAGGGCTGAGAATTAGCAGCAGAATTGCTTAATCATCTCAGCGACAGAGCAAACACAGCACGGTATTTACTCGTTCCTGAGCCACCATGGTACAATTAGCAGCTCAGCACCAGCATCGAGATGGACCTGTGTTGTATTTCCGTCCTCAGCTACCTGTTGATGATAGCTCAAGACTGTGTGCTGTGCTGTACTTGTCTCTTCCTGGATCCTCAAAGCCATCATGCCATGGTTACTACTACTTCGAATTCACTTATTTCTTTATAACCACTCCAGGCTGCAACTATCTCCATCCCCTGGTGCCTGCAGTGCTTGTGTCCATGCCTCTTCCAGAAGGCTGACGTGGCAAAGCAATTCTGAAGCACAGTGGCAGTAGTTCAGAAGGATTATATCCCCCTCAGCCAGCCGAACACTCATCATCCCCATGTAAATCAGTTCAGTAAAAATTCAGCTCTGCTTATTTACAGACTTTGTACCAGTGTGGTATGAATCAGCAAGGGGAAGGGGCACGCACCCGTAATTGCTCTGGGAATAGACCGCTTTGCTTACCCCAAAGGAAAGGAGAGAATTTATTTAGAGCAACAGGTCAGTTGTGCAGTTCTACATCCCCAGGGAAAGATTCTTGCCTATCAAGCAGTAACAAAAACAAATGGATCATTCTGTCCACCAGTCACTTAAAAGTGCTACAGCCCATCTGTATGTGAAAGTAGATTTTAAGAGAGAGTTACCCATAATAAATTAAACTCCAGCTACTCATTTACGAAGTTATAGTCCATATACCACAACAAGATAATGGCAAATGAGACTACAAGAATGCACTATAAACCTAGAAAGACTTTTATCAAATCCTAAATTATAAGGAATATCTGCAAACTGTATCTCACTACACCATTAAAGTAAGCAGTTACTACTTTAATCTCTTCTTATCAAAGCACGCCATCCATCAAAACTATTTAGTTGCTTAGGAAATGCAAGCAGTATCAATGCTATTATTTAAATTAAGGGGTACTAGAAAAAAAACCCCAACCACAGTGAAGCAAAAAAAAGCCCCAGACTACTTATCCTAAAGGCTCGCTACATTTTACAGCACTGGACAGAGATTCAAATATTCAAGCCAACCATTACGAACAAAGAGTGCTTAAGATGTATGGATATATTTCAACTTGTTCCTAAGAGAATGCGTTATTGAACATCCCTAGAAAAACATTTATTAGAATATGTTTCTTTTATTGATGAAATATGAGTAGAAATGCACTAAGGGAATTAATATATGGCCAGACAAAGGCCTCCATTGTTCCTACTGGAGGTAACTTTTGGAAGCACAAATGAAAACTCTCAAGCTTGGAAAAAAAACCTGCCGCTTGTATCTGTGCCATCAAAACCCAAATACAGATCCCACACTTTGCCATCGAAGCCTCATAGCTTCCAAAAGCCTGCTATGTTTTAAGGCAAGCAGATGAAACTCAGGAGACAGGGCTTGGGAGCACGCAAACAAGTTCCCAATAATCCACAGGAAAGGAGATAAGTGGGTTCGACTGAGACCCCCTCGAGACAGAAACAAGAGGAAGGCTTCTTTCAACACCACTCCAAGTCACACGCTGCTCCGTTTACCATCACCATGGCCTGGCAACAAAAGTTTTCGGCAAGACAAATAACCCCATAGGCAGCAGTTTAAGGCAGTTTCTTTCTGGGGCTGGAGAGGGAGGAAGGGGAGATGCAGACAGGCATTACTGAAAAGTGCCCAGAGTCCTGTCATGTATTTCTGGCTTGGATCCCTGGAGACTTTGCATCATAGAAGACTTTACCTGAAGCAGGTGAAAAGAGTAGAGAATCCACCATTGACTTTTCTTGTCGTTTCCCTCCCTCCAGCAAAAGCCGTCTCACCACCGCTGCCTGGGGAAGTCACAGGCACAGTGGGAAGTCTGGTGGGCTCAGATACTGGCAAACTTCTCTGCTCAAGAGGGAAGTAGGGAGAAGGGTCTCCATCTCCATTTAACTTTGCCCTCACTTCAGAAAAAAAAACAAGCCCAATGCTCCCAAACATTTTTTTCTCTCCCTGCAAGCCTCACCTAGTGAAGTGCTGAGACAGCTCTTACTTTCCTAAGATCAGCAGGTGCCCATACCTCCCCATACCTACAGAGGAAACTACCACCTCCTCTTCAGTTATGTTTGGTCTCATATTGGACAGCATGAATAAAGAACATTTCTTCTTAGAAAACACCTCTCAAAGGCTTGTAAAATCTTGTAACAAAAGCATTAGTGTTTTCCATTCCTGCAGAGAACCCTCGGTGGAGAGGACATGCTCCAGGAAGGTAGCCAGGGTCAGTGCTGCATCTCCCCTTCCCCAGGGCAGACCTCAATTAGGCATAATAAAAATCAGGGATTTTTACAACCAAGGTGCCAATACCAGCATTTAAAACAATGGTAACTCAAAGCTGCAGAACAGGCTTTAGGATCTCTGACATCATTCAAACCATGTCCCTGCTTTCAGACTCATTCACTTTTTCAACGTGAGCGTGTAATTATGTCTCCTCTGCCCTCAGAACTGGAGATGCTTAGAAGCAACCACAGGGACTTACAGCTTAGGGAACTCATCCAAACAGAAGGTGAAAAATTTACTGTGTGGGGAACAACCCCTCACCGAGACCCAGGTCCTGCAGGGATCCCCCTAAATCTCTAGCCTGACAGTAAAAGCCACTTAGCAATCAACAAAACTTTCAACAAGAGTCAGACAAGCCCATGGAGCGATGTATGATGGAAGGCTTACAGGAACGATTAACATCTCTCTTCTGTTACAGAATTTTCTAGTTTCAAGATAAGAGCAGAGAAAGGAGGTTGGAGATGACACTCCATCCCGAATGGGAAACTAAGGCAGAGAGATTTATCCAGCTAAAGCATGAACTCATAAATCCATGGGCAGGGACCCAGGAATTCTCAGTGATGTTTATTATTCTCTGAATACTTTCTAATAAATTCCCTCTTTACTACAAAGCCTGCCTGATCCAACTGTACATATTTACTTAGTATTCTCTCGAGTGGCTTACAGACCAGCTCAAAAAAAAATATCCTATAGTGCTTTTTCAAGGAAAGCTGGTTGGATGAAAGGACAAATTTCTTTTCATTGCACTCCAGATAGTCCTGATCCTGAAACCCACATCTACCAGACTCACGGGCTTGCAGAGGGTCCATCCATCCAGCCAAACCATGATGCAGTTGAGGGAATGTCTGACAGAGTAAAATCCTGATACCTTGGAGGAGAGATTGCCAAACAGAAGGAAAATAAAAACAACCAACAAAATCTATCTTTGCATAGTCTCAAAAGTAAAAAGCAGCAGCAAAACACATGTTCTCAGACCGATCAAGTCTAGAACAAGCATCTTGTCTCATAAGCCAGCAATGCTTCTTCCCCTCCACTACTTTGTCATTCGCTTGACAGAGCAGGACTCATTCTTTAACCTCCTCAAATACATCTGCTGAACAGAAGAATCTCCAAGCTGAATACACAGATAAGTTTGACAGAAGCACCTGGCTTACAGGGCCATCATTTTAACCTGCAAAGCCATAACTAACACTACCAGTAGAACAGATAGTCCACCATAACCCCAACAACTGCTGACTAGGGCCCACTGGGCGTATTTCAGCAAGTCCTATCAACAGGAAGACATTTGGGGGACTTTCACAGCTTTTAGAAAAGTCTACAGAAATGCTCAACACACTGTTCTCCAGCAAAGTTCTGCTCCTCTTCCCCAGTGGGTTGGCTGATGTTCAGGAACGGGTGCGATGGCAAAGCAGAGGAGCACTGGAGGGCAGAGGCTGTCCCCTGCCAGCTGCCCACCCCACAGCACTGATGACAGATAAAAAAAAAAAAAACAAACCAAAAAACACTCCCCACCCACCACCCCCCATCTCAGCTCAACTACACTCCTGGAAAAGCAAGACCATGTGTTTTTCACCTCAGGGTGAAGAAAAGAGGAAGCCTCAACTATTTAAGAGACTCAAAAATTTGGATGACAATCCTCAGTACCACATATGGCAGCAGGGGTTACTTCATTCAAGCTAAACCAACATGTTAGTAGCTTTTTTTCTTCCTCCCATGCCACACTGCTTGATGGATGAATCAAGGAGAGCAACCCTGAAGGGCAAACTTCTCTTAACCCTGCAAAAGGCATGTGAACTAACCAGGATGCATTCAGCATGTCCTGGCCTCAGGCCCAGGAACATAAATCTGTTCCTTACACTGGATTGAGTTTGCTTCAGTCTTTCCATTGGATACAGTCCAAAGCTCTGTCCATCCAAATGGTGGCATCTCTGCACCCCTCCATCTGGTCCCATATTTTTCAAAAGTCCAGTCACCTTAGAGTTCTTGATTGCGCCAGAGTACAGCCCAGGCCTCGGAGCTCGTCATGCCCAGTTAGTAACTCAAGAGGCATTGCCACCCTCCGTTCAGAGACCGCCCTCACATATGGGGACTTCTCAGAAGGTTTTTAGCAAGAAGGAAACCTCCTCAGCCCATAGCACCATCAATTACACTCAACAGAACTGGTGCTGGCGGGGGAAATAAAAGACTTCTCAGGGGAAGAGAACTCACATTCGTGCAGACAGGCTCGCCATCTCCTTCTCTTGGGTTTCTTATTATGAGAGAAAATATAAGCAAGATCCCAGAGGATCAAAAGACAAAGTGTCAGTGTCAGATGATTCATGACCGCCCAGTTCTTCTTCATTTCAAGAGTGACAAAGTAAAATAAATTAAAGCCAGCTGACTAAAGCAAGCCAACCTAATTCACGGATGAACCAGGAGAATCAAAAGCGTATGACAGCGTTAGCAGGAAAACCTTCTTTTACATGCAAACAGCCCCCACTGTGTAAATGGCCAATTAATTTCTGGGAGCCAGATGTCCCTGTTTGCGCCCTTGTTTACCTTACTGCTCTGCCCTTTGATGGATTGATAGATGTCACCATTTTTCAGCAGCGGGCCAGCAGCAGGGCCACCGCCTCCCAAGCTGAAACCTCTTGCTACCCCAACCCCGAAAATTTTCCTTCTCCCCAAAACTACATTCTTTTATTGCCAGACTTGATTTGCAGCGAAACACATTTCCCTTGGTAAATGAAACAACAGATAATCCTCTTCCGTTTAACAAATTCTTGTACAGAAACCAAAGCCAGACCATCTCCATATCCAAACGGGCAGAGGCACTGGGTCCTGACACCCATGCCACAGAGCTCCAGCACCGATAATGCAAAATTAAGTTTTACGCAGAAAGTTTCCCTCAAACATATTGTCTATTAATATTTAATAGCAATAAAATAAAAAGAGCAGAACAAAGAGACATTAGACTTAGCCACATCACAGCATCAAGATAATAAAGGGAGCAATTTTTTTTTTAAAGAAGATATGCCAAAGTTTGGCAGAATCAAAAACTAGTTTTATATTTGCAGGTGCTATAAAGTAAAATTCAAGTGTAAAGACAACCAGAAAGTTATAGGAGGTTGACAGAAGAGAAGAAACTGTTCTGACCTGCTTGGTTCACTATTTAAATCCATAGATAACCAAAGCAGTTCCAGCAGAACTATCAGATTCATTTTATTCTGCACTGAAAACTTTCAGCAGCTACTCAACTCAAGTTTGGCAAAGTGAACCTGCTTGTGAGAGAAGCTGCTATGAGGTGATAATGTCCTCGTGCTCTGTCGCAGTTACAAACCCACGTGTGCTGCCCGTTGCTCCGCACCCGCTCACACAGCGATGCCAAAAACAAGGGTTCAAGGAGGGGAAAACTTGCTATCAGTCATCAAAACAGATCGGACATGCCACATCAAAGGCAGTGTCCATCTGTCCCCTGAAGATCCATTGGCAGAGGATTTCCAAACCAACGTGCTGCTCCAGCCTACATTTTCATACCAGTGCTCCCAGCAGGCTCCTCTGGGGAGGGGGGAGTTGGGCACACCCAGCCAACTGTGCCAGCCCGGCCCATTTGGTTACTGGGCCTCCCTGATGAGGAGCAAGGTGTGGATTGACATGGAATCCCCCAGTCCTGAACCAGTAAAATACAGCAAGTTCGCAAGTTCTCTCAGAGTTTTTTGCTTCCTTGCATCAACCCTTCCACCCCCCCCACCTTTTTCTTTTTTTTTTTTAAGGAAAAAAATGAAAAGGAGGGAGCACAGAGCATTGAAACTGTAGTTTCTGGGGGTTTGCTTTTTTTTTCTTTTTTTTTGCTTTTTCTTTTTCTCTCTTTATTTTTTAATGTGGTTATTCTGTTTGTTTACTGATACTATCTATAGATGTGCTACAAGAGATTTTAATCTCAGATTCCTTTGTAATTGTCAAAACACCCACTTGGATGCAAGCAGCTATGGAGTCTGTGTGGCACCTTCACCTCATGTTTGGTAACGTAAATACTTCAGGACACTCCCATCTTCCTGCCCCAAACCACTATGAAGTAATTTACTGCCACACATGCTCTTCAATAGCAAAGGTAATCTCTTTTCAAAAGCCCAAGCTTGCAAGTGTCCATGCAATTTATTCCATCCCTTAGATCACTTTTTTCCAGTGGTCTTTGTGAAAAACCAGCATTAATCACAGCCCAGATCTTGAGGCTTACCAGTTAATTTTTTGCTGAGATAAAACTTCTATTGCTTCTAATCTGTTTGTAGTAAGAGCT
This sequence comes from Buceros rhinoceros silvestris, assembly GCF_000710305.1. Lineage (NCBI taxonomy): Eukaryota > Metazoa > Chordata > Aves > Bucerotiformes > Bucerotidae > Buceros > Buceros rhinoceros. Next base: position 36,113 of record NW_010416974.1, on the reverse strand, counting down.
GATAAATGGAACAGGAACGAGAATTGAGCCTGATAATAATAAAGGAGCACTTGATAACAAGACCTCCATCAGTCTGAGCAACACTTAAGACAACGCACTTGATAGGTCAGAGACCTAAGCCTTGCTCAGTTAAGTGGTGTTCATTTGGATTAACACAACCAGCCTAATTTCTCTGTGATCAGAGTATTAAATAATACTCAAACCAGTTTTCCCATCTTTCCCACTTTATTTTTTTCCCTTGCCACTGCTGTACACGGAGTTCTGCAGCCTCCCAGTCAGTATGAAGCACCAACTGCTAAGAGACGGAAAGCTGCGCTGGCTAATTCCTACAGTCTTCCAAGTCTAAAGATCAATATTATATTATATTTTCCTCTACAGATTTTCATCTGTCTTCGGTTTGAAATGTTCGCAGTGGTGAACATCTGTCAGAAAATCTCTTACAAAACCCCACTTAGTCTATGGCCCTTTAATCAAAGAAGGGTGAGGGTATTAAGAATTTAAAATAATATGTCCAAGTTTAAAAACAAATACATGTGTTTTCTATTTGAGAATGTGTGTTATTACTTTCACATTCTGACCTGTTAAGTACACACGCTCTACCACAAGTCTCTCTGGAATTTTGGCAAGGACCAGCATTTATTTAATAAAAGGCATTATTAATCGTAGGACTATATCGTTGATACTTTGCATTTACACAGCACATTACATTTCCAGAGCACTCCACCGTGAAATAATTCAAACAGCCTGTATATTTGCATAGAAGGATGCACACAACTGTAAAGGAAATTATGAAACATGTTCACATGTTTCTATCTGAAAGAAGTTATAAAAACTAAATTCTTGTGTAAATTGAAGATAGTTCACTATTCTTGGCACTATGTTATGAGAGAAAGCCTCAAACCAAAGCAAAATTATTTCAGCATGTTTGATAAGGATTTGAGAGTGGGACTTCTCTCACCTGCCTTGACTTGCCTTCGAGGCAGAGTTTTCCATCAGAGATTTCCATTAGGTCTGTCATCCCGACTCCTTTACAGGCAAAGGAAACAGCTGGTCACTGCTCATTTCCTCTTGATGCCAACCTCCAGAGAGGTCCACCGTCCCTACAAGAGCTGGCTTCTCACCACAGACTTTTAACTGGGTGTGTCTGCTCTTGGGCAAGTCCTGCCCAGCGTGCTCTTGCAGGTACTGCAAGAACTGTGTATTTAACAGCCATGCTTTGCTCTCCCATAACTTTCTTCATCCTTTTTGCCCTCATCTATGCGCTTCTGAGGTCCTCTCTCCTTCTGGAGAGGGTAGAAGACATCCGTACTGTTTCAAGATGTAGGTGAGACCTAAATTTCTCTCTTCTTTCCCAGTAATTACTCGCTCCTCTCCCACATGCATGACTGTTTATCTGCACCACATTTCATCTATCATTTTATCGCCTGGCACTCAAATGACTGTTGGGAAATTACAACACAGACGCACCACATGTATCTTGTCATTAGAAAACAACCCCCAAAACCCCACATAGTGGAGAGAAACCCAAGTTCTTCACAACACATGTTCAGCTTTGACCTCAAGGAAAGCTCCCTGGGGAGCTCCTAACACGTGTCCCACAGGCTTGTCCTGCTTTTGTAGAAAGCACTTAGTCAAACATACCATCACACCTTTCAAACTATTATGACAGTTCTATCCTACAAAGTTTTTGGGAGGCTGGTTGGGAAGAAACAAACAAAGATCGAGCAGAACCATGCATTTCAGAGAGACCTTAAAAAAAAAGCCCAAATGAAGAGATTATCCTTTGGGAGCACTGTTAAAATTTGTCTCTACAAACAAAAAAGTTACCTCCTGGATTCATAAACACAATAAGAATTTGTACCCGGTTGTGGCCAGATCACTTCCACATCTATTAAAAAAAAGTGTACTTGTATATGTTAAAAAATTCACAGCACATCTCACTTAAGTCCACACCTGGATTACACCCAACCAATACATTCTCCAAGAATTTTGAGCCTCTTTTCCCATCTCATTTCCATACCACACCATTTCTCCACTTTACAGGCGAGATTACAGTGGTTTACACTAAACAGAGATCTCTAACCTCCACTTTTTGGTTTCTCATAAAGAGAACCAAAAGCAGCTCACTTTCTGCCCAAGTCCACAGGCTTGGACATGAAAGTGCCTTTCACAGCAACAATATTCCTGCTACAAAACCTAAACATACGAATATCTGCAGAAGACTTTAAACCATATAGTTGAATCATGTTCTCAACTGGAACTTAGAGTCCTAAAAGAAAATAAACACATCTCAAAGTGTTTCTGCTTTTTTTCCTTTTAAAAACCAATTTCCACAGGCTCCCCAGCCTTCAGATAACTCACAGTACCCTGATGTCCTGGTGATACTCGTCATGAAGATGAGTCTGAGAGCTTCCCCACAACATCCCATGTGCTCCTTTGATACTGCCGTGGAGAGCACAGCTCCAAGGGAGGGACTGACAGACAGAGGTTTATAACACTGTTTGACCCCAAGTCATATCATCATCATTTTCTCTTTTATGGAGACATGCTAGGATGTTAGTATATACCAAAACCTCCCTAATTACTGTGGTTTCCCGTTGGATAATAATCAGGAAAATATATGAGTCCATGAAATCTAAATGGTAAACAACGCTCAAGGGGGAAAATGGGAAAAGCATTAATATTCTTGCTCTTATTTGTGTATGTAAGAGCCTCCCTCCGGGACTAGAGCCTGGTAAAATTCCATGTTTACACTGCTTATGAAATTCAAGTTAGGAGAGAACATGTGATAGTACAGATTCCTTTAAAGATTTTACTGCTTTGAGTTCAGGTCTGGTAGAATTATGAAGGTCTTCCCAAGCAAAAGCAATAAAGGCTTTACAGCATCCTGGAGAGTCAGCATGTTTGTTTTTATCTTCTCCCTAGCCTTGTTCTTCTGCTTCACCCCCTTTGAAGTCTGCTGCAGAATAGAAATGTTTTGGTGTTTGATGGTCCTAGTCAAATAAGATTTCTGCTGCACAGTGGTAACAAAGTTCATTAACCCTTTCAGAAAAGGAGATTGTAGCAAACCTAAGGACAAATATTAGATCAGAGTCAGCCATCCCTCCACCTTGTCTGCAGGGGGAAACAGCTACTACTGATAACCTGCACCAAAATAGAATTCATTTGGACTACAGAAAGGCAATCTGCCAATACAGTTGCAGGAGCAGTCACACCACCACTGCAGCACCAGCTGCTTTTCCAGTGCAAACAAGCACGGCCAAAGGCAACCAACAGCTGAATGTAAGTTTCACCCTATAAAAAACAGAGCGCAGGAGATTTGGACCTCCCAAATAATATGTGACCACCTGTTTCTTGGGCAGACACATCCCCCGTGGCCCTCATACCACTGCGCTCATGCTGGGGATATGGTTTCAGTGCCATGCGTACCAGCCATCAATCAAAGCAAGAGTCTTTTAGTTAGGGTTGTTAGCACCGAGCATTGCAGACGGCAAGACAAGTCGTGGTGCTAGCAGCACTCACACAGAAAAAGAGATTTGAAACAAGTAACATAACCCAGTGGGCAAGCATCAGGCCCAGAGCTGGAATTCCTCCTCTGGCTTTTGATCTGCTGCTTGTATTTAAAGACCTCCCAGGTTATGAAGCTGTCACATCAAGAGGCTGCAGAATGAATGACAGCTGCAAACCTCACACTGTCCATAAACCCAGCCCAGAATCCAGGAGCCCATGAGAAGGACTTTGCTTATTTTTATTGCAACATACAGTATTTTCGTCCTGTGTTTATTTTCCCAACTTCTCCTCTCCATGCATGTGTAATTTACCCCTCCACTGGCTAGTAGTTACTCTGGAAACTACTACTAAGACCATGAACCACACAGATTATATCAAAAACATTTAAAATATCTTCTGCAGTAAAGAACAGTTCTGGCTGCTTGTTTCATTCTTAAAGAAGTCCTTCTGATGTTCAGCACAGGGAGATCAATTAATGAGAAGGAAGTATCACTGGACTCTGAGAAGACAAACTGTTTCCTCTCTGATCCTTCAGGAATGACTGCTCACTCCTCAGCTATGCCTGTCCTCAGGAGAGAGCAGCCTCGGGAACAGGAGGTCCACAGGATCTGCCCTGGCATTGCAAAGCAGCCACGACAACCATCACAAGTTGTGCCAACAGTTTTTTCTCCAGCTAAACACCTGGCTCCACATCAGCCATCTTCAAACCCCAGGAAAGGACAGGGAGGAGAAAGGTATAGCTCTGCTTTGGTGGTTCTTCCAGTACAAAAACTGTTTTCAGAGGAGAAAAGCAATTCAACAGCTTTGAAAAGTGAGCACACAAGTGGCATCCACAGGGGAAATTCATTCCTTTCTTTGGAAATTAAGGAGCTTATAGTCCTGTCAGGCAAATTTTACCCTAATTAGCAGCACACTTTTTTTTATTAAATTACTGTGTTATCCCATCCCAGTCGTGCACAAAACCCATAGCAAGTACTGAATAAACACAGTGCTTAGCCTTCAGTTCATAAGGTAACAGCCCAACCAAACCAAGACAGGAGCACGAAGCCCTCTATAATCAATGAAACATCAATGTCCTAGCAGCCAAGTGGAGAGATTTATGAGCTGGAATGAGGACAAGGATGAGGTGGCTCTGCAGATGCCTACGTGCAGCTCCTCCCAAGCATGAAGGTGCTTGTCTGAGGAAAAAATTGAGACTAGAGCAATAGAAGAACTGGCACCAGCTCTGTTATTTTTTGATGAAGATCATTTGTTTTTCTACGAAGATAGAGCACTGAGGTAATGCAGAAGCGCATTTGCTCTATCAGATGATTTTGCAACTCTGCATCTGAAAATTGAGCATGTATTTCTTTCTAAATACAAACAGAAAGAAACTTTTGCAAATGCTGACAATTATAACCTAACGTGTGAACTTGCATTCAAGAGACCTATAGAACCAAAAAAAAGCTATGTGACCATTAAAAGGCTCCACATCCACAACTTTGGCAAGTAAATGAGCAAGAGCTGGCAGTAACTCAGTCTGGCAAAGAGAGGAGCAAGAGATGAGGGTGCCTCATCTCCCTGAAACCTAACGTGTGAACTTGCATTCAAGAGACCTACAGAACCAAAAAAAAAAGCTATGTGACCATTAAAAGGCTCCACATCCACAACTTTGGCAAGTAAATGAGCAAGAGCTGGCAGTAACTCAGTCTGGCAAAGAGAGGAGCAAGAGATGAGGGTGCCTCATCTCCCTGAAAATGTGGCTCTCGATGGTAACTGGTGCAAGTTGCTGACATCTGACAGTTCATGCAGTGCACAGGGTATCAGACAAGCTCTCCATGTCCAGCAACCCATGGGATTAAAGGGGAAACCCACGTTAAGTCGGCTGGCTTGAGCATACCTCCAGCAGTCAAGGACACACAGGCACCATCAGCACAATAAGAAGTCCCACACCAGACTTCTGGCACCAGTTGCCAGGACAGTGACCCCCAAGAAGACACCAGGCTTTTGGCAGGGATGGCTACAGCACCTCCACCTCTTCCTGCCCCAAAGGCACAAGCTCTTCAGCATGCGACGGAAGCAACCACTATGCAGCAACTCCTGCAACAGGACATCTCCAACTGCAGCAGGAGAAAAGGAAGAGCTAAGAATATACCTCAGAGAGGTCCAATCCCAAACACCAACTAACAGGGCAAAAAGTAGTAAAAGAAGTGTGAAGAAAGCTGGGAAAATACAAGAAGAAATGAAGCCATCATAAGCATCCCATCTCTTTTTTCTTTCCATGAACTATAAATATCACCATACAGATTGAAGAGGACAACTCTCCGACTCCTTTTAAGGCCATGGAGCAGTTTACACACAAATCTACTTCAAAAAGCATTCAGTAGAGGACACAAGAGAGCTTATCTTCAGGAATATTGGAGGATACCAGGAATTTTTAACCACACCTTTGGAACTTCATAATTAAATAATAAAAATCCCATACAATTATAGTTGTATTTACATAAACTTAGGAGGTACAATAGTTGCATCCCATTAAGAGAACGCTGTATAAGGCAGAAATGCATCTCAGTCCTCCAAAAAATCAACGGCAGTAGATCCGCTTATAACTCAGGAAGTCTTCCTGTAAGATAAAGGAATGTCCGTTTTGGACAGAATCACCAAAACGTTAATTCTTAAGCTAATGCTTTGCAAATGCCTCCTTATTAGCAATGCCCAAAAAGGCACCACACATAGGCTTTTTCAAGGCACACGATAAAAAAAAAAAAAACAAAACACAGAAGGAAAAAGAAAGGAACAAACTCCTTGCAAAATAAAGAAGCCTGAGAGGTTTCAGTCAAAAAATATGCGGAACTAAGTGAAGTAATTCAAGCCAGGAGAGAGACCTGCACACCAGATATCCAATCTATTACTCAAAAACAAGTTTTAAACAAAATTAGAATTAAAAAGACAAAGAATTTATTTCCTTATTATTTAAACTCATGGAGAGACAATGCAAAAAAGGAAAGAATTCTAACTTCCCAAATGTTTTCTCTGGTAGTTCACTGGAGTTCTCACAAGATCATCAAGCTTATGGTAACAAAGCTTCATTATCACTTGGGGAAAAACATCCTCATAAGGTAAAACACTCCAAGCTTCAATCTATCAGCACCCCCCAGGTGAGCGGCACCCACCATGCACCACAACTTGGGAGCAGGGGTGCAAAACAAACAAACAATTACTTATACTAAAAAAGCAAAAGCCTGAAACTTCATTCCTCAGAGCACATTTTAAACTGGCATCCCCTCAAGGTGAGGGTAGTTGAGTAGCCCCAGGTATCTCTTGGGAGCAAAACAGCTGCAGCACATCAGCAAGGACACCTCTGGCCATGGCAGCAGCTCCTCACTCTTCTCAGTCCACCCTTAAACTGAACATGCGCAGACACTAAATAACAGCCAGCCATCTCAAAAGGCACCGGCTAACCTGGGGAGGCTCTTTTGCCAACCCAAAAGCTGTTGGGCGTGCACGGAGAGGATAAACACCTAGAAGACATGGCCACAAACTCCATGTGTAGCGGAGGGCGGCCCAGATGGGCCATTACATGGGAGGGCTGGCTGGGAGCAGGGAGCTGCTAAACACCAGCCGTTCCTATTCTTCAATTCCCCATTCCTAACCATGCACCCTGGCCCTACAGATCTTTTCTGTTTCCTTTGCCTACAGCCTCATTTAACCGGTTTTAACTTGGACAGGAGATCAAGCACTGTGTCTAAATAAGGCTTAAACTAAGGCTGAGACTAAGGAAAGGCTCTTCCATTTTCCTTCAGTCATGCCCTTATGAACTGGGAATCCCTCAAGAAGCTGCTCGGAAGCCTTCTCTAGTGACGCTGTGAGCTGTACTGCTCAACTCCTGAAAACTTAAACGTAACGTTTTAGCAAAGTGTTTAAAAATACCCTCTTGTGGTTTCCTGGTGGTATTTGGTGTACAAAAAGGCACTTGCTGTTTGAGCCCAAGGTCTTGCTGTCCAAATCCTGGACAGCATCTTGCAATTTTGGATGACAGCTCATGGGCAGACTAATCCAAACAGCAACAAGGACACAGGTCCAAAGGTAACCCTTGTAAACTATCAATGAGCAACGCACTATTTCCTGCAGCATCCATACTGCTCGTACCCAAAATACGACACTGCAGTCCCACTACAGCATCCAGTTCAACACAACATTACATTCCTCATTTGGAAGGGTGGAAGGTTTATTTTTTGGTTTGGTTACTAAACAAAACCAAACTAGAAACCCTTCTAAATATACTCAAAGCATTCAGGTTTTGTGCACAAGCCTGAAGAGTCACCACAGGCTTTCAGCAGGCTGGTCCTTAGCACTCCCCGGGCACCCCTGACCTCTCAGCCCTTTTGTTTCCTGATTTCAGAGACAGCTGGCTTGAGAAAACTGCAGGACAGGGGGAAAAAAAATAAAGTGAGATTCCCAAAGCCATGCCTCCCTCTCCACACACCCTGGGAACCCCCAGTGTGTGGCTCAGGCTCCCTGGGAAGCAACTTCAAAATGGGGTTAAAACAAAAAAACAAAACAAAAAAAAAGGAAGGAAAAAAGTGCTGAGGATCTTTGAGGTGGCGTCTGGTAATTCTCATACAGAACTGTCCAGAGGAACAAAGCAGCCCCCAGAAGCAGCATGGGCTGGGGGCTGGCAGAGAACGAGCAGCTTACTCCCCTCAAAGGATGGCCACGCACATGTAGGAGGTGTAATGCTGCATAAAGCCCTCATCCTACTCCCTCTCCCCATCAAAAAAGCACATGGGATGGCTGTGCAAATTTTTTTCCCCTCTGTTCATTAGGGGAGCACTCAAAATACCTTCCGTTCCAGCTAACACGTACCACTGTGAGTGAAAACCTCATAAACACAAGAGCCAGTTCTACAGAGCAGGACTCCTGTGGACCATGAAAGGCAAAAACCACGCTACAGCTAAGAGAAGAAAACACTCATCCCTATTATCTCTGGTATTTGTGGTGCTACCAGGACCCAGTTCTTTAAACCCTGTAGAAATGTGCTAGGAAATTTTTTTATGTTTTTCCATGAGCACAAAGCATGAGGAAGTCATCCCATGCGCTTGTCCCAGCTGATGCCATGCCACCACCCATGTCTCGGGGGCTCAGCATTAGCAGCACCAGGGAACCAACTCAAAGGCGTGACCACTAGCAAAAAGCTGTGCAGTCCCGGTCGAACACTGACAGTGTTTTATCAACATTAGCAATCGCTATTGTTTTCCAAATCTTGTGCTAGAGTGGGCATTTTCCCACCACACAGCAGTTCCTGGAAGTTGTGGATTGCATAAAAATCCCACTTTCCACCAGAGGAGATTCCCATCCCCACGGCCAAACAAAGCTGGGAAAAGGAGGACCTGAATGCAACAGAGGACTGCAACTTGACAATATTTCAAAGATACACTTGAACTGTGGTAAAAGGCCACAATTTAAAAGATTTTTTCAATTATCGATTCCATTGTCAAAAAATCAAAGTCCTTCTTTGAGAAGCTAAAACTCAAAAACAAGTATACAAATGCTCAATTAGTACATAACATACAGTAATTCTGCCCTGCAGCCCTTGAGCATCATGTCCCAGCAATAAAGCAAGCTGAAACAGGAGGATCAGTAAGAGCTGATGCAGAGGAAACGAAACCCCAGCCCATGCCAGTACTGGTGGGTGCCCAGGAAAGCTGGGCAGCAAGAGGGGACACACCTCAACCACAGCTTTCAGCATCTACATGGTTCAAATTTCTCTTGCAGCTCTGTCTACTTGGAGGAAAAAAAAAAAACCTCCAGGGAGCTGGCAATTTCTAACGAATCTGAAAAAGTGAAGCAAGCTTTACGACCCTATTAGCTCTAAAAGTCTACAAGCCCCCGGAAGATGGAATTCATATACTGCAACAGCACAAGAATTGAAAAATACAGGAATAAGCATAGCAAGAAACATCGAAACACGGCACAGCACTTTCTTCTTATAATTTGAAGCAATAATATAAAACAGTCATTGTGACAAAGCTAAATTCTCCAGGGCTTTTCATGATGCTCGTTTTTCTTCTAGAAAAAAGTAAAATGAAAAAAAGAGCATGAAGAAACAGCTGCTCAGAGCGGGGCCCTGAAAGGCAGAGTTTGAGCATCACTGCAATGTCATTTGTGCACTTTGAAAAGAGAAAGCTCCAGGTCATCCCCAAAATTGGAGTAGATGTCCTTTAGGAAATCTCCAGGGGCTGGACGAGTGGCTGGTTTTGGAGGGACCATGCCATGTGGATGTTTGGCTAGATGCCACCATGGTGGGAGCACCTCTGCAGCTTCTTGGGCTGTGGGATATGGGGCACTGGGCTGAACACACCCAGCAATGCAGGGAGGGTGAACAGCCATGACTGTCACACTCTGGGTGATGGCAGAAAGGGGTATGGTTTGGGAGCACAGGGGAATACCAGGGGAAAGGTGGGAAGTGTCACAGGGGAGCAAAAAGGGAGGTCCTGACCAAGTTTCTCCAGTTAATTATGAGGCATTAGGAACATTCCATCCATTTTGTCATTTATCTGCCTTCTATTCAGCTGAAAAATTGTAATTTTTTTCTTTTCCTTTAAGCATTTTCTTCAGGAAGAGGCATAAAGTAAGTTTCCTTAGCACTGCAGCACCACGAAATGCAGGATCCCATCAGTGCATCACTTCATCCAGCACTGCCACCAAACAATGGAGCAAAACTCCTGGGGCAACGAGATCAAGCTTAACAACTCCCTTTGGGAGCTGGAGCCTGAACATCCAGCTTCCTATACATGCCCTAAACCACCAGACTCCTCCAGATCGAGACGGACAGTCATCACTAAGGGCTATAAAGAGCTTCCTTTGCAGGGGAGCATTCATGTACGCTGCACAGATCAAACCATTTTTCAAGCAGGCCACATCAAAATTATAACACAGAATTTTCCATCTTTCAACCCAAAACACAGGCGAGGGCAGGAAATGCCACACAATCTCCAAACTCACCCTGGTTTAGGAAGAGACGGGAATCTTGACTCGAAGGCAAAAGGAAAAAAAATTCTGCCATCCCGATGGAGATTAAAACCAGGACAAGAACCGCTTGTGCTGTTTCTCTGCCCCATGGCACGCAAGCTACCCCGAATCCCCTGCACAGAGGGCTGGCTTGTCTGACGCCTGGCGAGCCTTCAAAGGAGAGCAGAACCCGAGGGAGAAAGAGCCAGTGACCGCAGGGCTGCGCCGTCACTGCGAAGAGGGCTGGGGAGCAAAGGGATGGCTCCTTCTGGCACAATGGAGAAGGAGAGCTGTGATTTGGAAAGGGACCGTGATGGAGAAGGACAGCAAAGAGCCCTGGGGGACAACTGCATGGTGCTAGGGCTCATGTTCAGTGGGCAAAACAATGGTAAAACCCCAACCTGCTTAAGTTTCTAACATGTAAGCCTTAAAAAAAATCCTTAGAACCCCTGGCATTAAGGTTTAGGGGTTTGTTTGTTTATTTGTAATAATTATTTGAACTGCTAGAAATGGTTCTGGGGTGTCATGCAAGCTCCAGGCTGCTAAACAGCTACCACGTACATTACAGTCAGCTTAACAACCAGTGACTAGCCCAGAAACACTGCCTCACTAATGCCACGAAGAGAGCGCTGACACTGTGGGACTTCACCTGATCTAATCCTTCCCAAACCAGCTGCTTGTTTTGACTCCATATGATTTTGTGTTTAGCCCTTTAAGACAAGAAGGGTTGCCAGGGAAGAGCTTGCAAACCCACCAGAGCTGATAATGCTGAATGAGATCTTAACCTTGCCTGAGGCTTGTCTGAGTTTGCTGCCACTTGCCTGTCCGCACCACTGACACATCCAGGGGAATTCATGCCACCCCACTGCTGCACAGTGACTTTTTAAGAAGCCCTACTGTAAACACAACCGCTGTGCAGAATTATTGCGTGCTGTGTTTTGAGAACCACGCAGATTCTCTTTACATGACTTCGAGACCAGGATATGAACAAGGTCAGATCATCATCAGTGAATCAAACATGGTTTCTTCTCAGACTGGAGCTGAGCAGTTACGGAGAGAAAACGAGGCCATGTGTCCGGCTGGCACTCCTGCTCCAGGAATGTCTGTGGGCAGCAAAGAATCCCTCCAAATTTCATCGCAGTTAAAAACAAACACAATAACGAGGCAGTCCCCAGCCTGGCGATGCAATCTGTGCCGGGAGGCGCCTCAGCCCCACCAGCAAGGAGACGTGACCCAAGCGCAACGTTGTTTCGCAACAAGCTGTCCAGGCTCATGCCACCAACACTCCCATCCAAGAGCTGACCTCTCCAAATCCCGGTGACTTGCGTCTTGGGTCATCCTTTCTGGAGCAGCACTCTCTTTCACATGATGGTAAGGGCAAGAAGCAGCCATTCATGTCTTTAATCTTTCTCTCACCACAATACTAGACAGTCAAGATTTTAGGGTTTTGGAAAAGTCAGCCACTTTCCATGCCAACATACCAATGCCTGAAACAAAGTAAGCAGAAACCTAAACAAGAGACTGAGACTCAGGGCTGCTGTCAGCCAGGGAGCGCAAGAAAAGCCTCTAAAAACCACTTAAGTAGAGATTTATTTGATACAAAAGCAAAACAAACAAAAAAAATTCATTACCAGTCCCTTACAAAAGGTTCACAGAACTTTACACAAAAAACTCAACCCAAAGTCAGTCCCTATTGACAGAGATTCCTACAAAGAAAAAGTTCTTTGGGCAAAGAGCAGAGAAGAAAGATTCCTGTGTCCCTAAACCTCCTTCTCCAGCTTTTCTCCAGTCAGAAAACACCTCGTTAACAGTCAACGTCTACATAATGGTTGTATTTTATCACCACCCGATTTTTCTCAAGCTTACCCAGCCCTGTCAGTCGACACTGCAACTTCGAGCTCAGCACTGACTATAACCTGTCAATAATCCCACCTTTCAAAATGCAGCTCAAGACCATTTAAGCCTCCCAACCTCTATTAACAGCCACTTATGTCCCACTTAAGGCTGAAGTTTAAAATTTATTATCAGCTATGTTTCAGATCCCTATAAAACATCTTATATTTTAGAAATAGCAGATAACACAGTTGCAGTTTATCTGCCAGTGAACAATACAGCCTTTCCTCTTCCAACAGCTCCCCTTTCTCAAGCGTAGAGCCAACTTTCACTGAAGAAGTCAAGTTTGTTAATTTTATGCTTTCTCTTCTCATTTTAAATCTTCTTCCCTTGCCACGCTTCTCTCCCATAGGCAGTCACTGGTGGTGACAAGTTGTGTCATCGCAGTTTATTTTTTGCTCATGAAATCCAAAAGCAGCTGATGACAAGAGCTGGGACACTGGTATACTGCCCTGGTTCATTGCGACCTGCTTCTCCAACACATCCCCTCAAGAAAATGTTGTTTAGGGTATGGGATCAAACAGATTAATGAAGAAAGTGAGAAAATTTAAATCCATATGCCTCCGGCATAGATTAAACTAAAAGGAAAAGAGATGATTTTAGGTGTGTTTTGTTCCTGGCCAAACTTTTGCTGTTACTTGGGTTTGTACAGGACTGCATGTGGGAAGGGGATGGATCAAGCAGAGCTTCGACACGTGGTAGGAACCAGCACTCAGTCTTTCCCAGAAGCCCAGGTACATTGCTCTCCTCAGCACCCAAACACTCGGGAAACATGGCAAAGCAGCTTCTGTGCAGCCACGCAAGGAAGAAGCCTGTTCACATCAGCTTTCGCGCTCAAGCCACCAGGCTCCAGCAGTCTGAGTTTCCCAGATAAGCTCTGAGCAAGAATGTGAAGTCTGGGTGCTGCTCCAAACCTAAGTGAAATCTCTGCTGCTGGCCCAGCGCTGTTTGCCTAGCGCGGGCCATGATGGATGACTTGCCACTGCTTGGAGTCTTACAGAGGAGATTAGATACCTCTCTAAAATGAGATGTTTTAATCTGGTTTCTCTAAGAAATCCTGTAGTGGTGGGTATCAAACACAAATTTAATAATTCCTTCTGGCCTTAAAAAAATCTAATCTGTAATCTGGGGGTGTCAGGCATCCGCTATCCAGAGTGCAGATTACAACCCGCTTGCTCCTCTGCAATCCCATAAACCTAATAAAATCCCAGAAGACTTATGTCAAAGGAAAAGCATATCATAAATATGGAATATTTAATAACTACTGACTTGCTGATCAACAGATGGCCACTGTGAACTACAGTGCATCTAGAGCTCTTCTCTAAAATCCAGACAGACCTGGACTAAGCAGCCATCACACATCTGCATCATGCACCCAAGCGTCTTGAGTGGTTTCTAAGAGACCGATAGCTCTGGCCTGCAGCACCCACTGGGTGGTCAGGGAATCCTTACACGCGCCTCTTCCTCTACACAACTCGTGTGCGTTGCCTGTAGACGGGTACAGTCCCTGCACAAAGTCCAAGTCACGCAAGACATGTACATGTCTGCAGCAGGATGCCCGCGAGCTCTTTGTCAATAAAAGTCATCGCTGGGCGAGGTGACAATCGGAGCTACAACTATCACTAGATCCATATTTGTGTTGGGTGTTATCTGAATGTCCGGGAGGAGTGTGAAACTGGGTGGAGGTCCGGTGGTCTCATTCTTCCATTTTCCCACCCTGGACAAAACGAGCAGTTACCTCCACCCATGCAGGTGGAAATTGATGGACTTTGTGCCGTTAACATAGGCGATGAGCTTGTCTCCAGTCCTTCCCACGTGCACGTCTACACTAATGATGTAATGTAAATCTTGGGTATAAATATGCCCTCAATTTTGACCCCAAACTGGGATAGGAGAAGACTCAACACTATACTGACAGACGGACTGATGAATTCGCTCCCCTCTCCACACCCCAACTTGGGACGCCTCGTGGGTAAGGTTCTTTGCCTCAGCCTATACTGAGTGATATTTTCATCCCGGGTGTATTTCGCTATTTTCATCCCCACTGTATTTGGTATTTTGTCCCGGGTGTATTTTGCTTCCTAATGCAGTTTGTGCGTTAGCGGCTTATTGTGCCACGTAGCCGGGTTACAACAGGCAGGTTGCGAGCTCTCAGTATCAGACCTGTATGGTCTGTCTGGTAAATAAGCCGTAGCTCTGCAGTTCGTTTATCAAAGGCAATACCGAAAAGAACCTGTCAATGTTGCTCTTGTAAAAAAAAGGTCTTTATCCGTGCCCTCCCCCTATCCTCCCCCCGATCCCCGACTTTGCTTGTCTTGCATATTCGGTGTCGGCCATAAGACCAGTTTTATTTCCCCGCTTTTTGCAACAGTTGCCCTAAGGACACATTGACTTTTATTTGAACATGACACCATGTTTTCAGAGATCAGACATTATTCCTCCTCAAAATTCCATCCTCAAAAGAGGAGCTGGGCAAAACTGCAGCTCGCACCAGCTTTATTTATGGAGGAATGACTAATGCCAGTAAAGACAGATTAAAAAAAAAATCAAGGATACACATTACTACTTGGACTAGTATTTCCCCAAAGTCACCACTGTACCAACACAAACGGTGCAAATGGATCGTGAAGCTCCTCTGAGCCAAACTCAAAGCCTGCACAATGTTGCAGAACATCTAACTAGTTAAAGATATTCTTCCAAGTTGTGGGCTAAATCTGCTCAGCCAAATACTCATTTGAAATGAAATATTTAACTGCAGATTGACACTTTGATGTGAACTGCTGTCGTAACAGCGTTGTAAACTGGATGTTACCACAAAATTAAAGCTTCGCTTTGAGTTAATGTTTCATTAAAATATCTTGAAGTGCTCAGTCTTAATTAAAAGGGCCAATGTTTTTCATTATGTGCATTTCCAATTTATGCCCCCCCCCCCCAATTTACCATATTTTGTAGGTCGTATTATAAACATTTTTCCCTGTCCTATAAAACTCAAATACCATCTGGTAACTCTGTTTCCTAGAGGCACATGACATGGGACACTTGTGGTGTCTCCACTTCTACACCAGCAGAAAACCCCATCTATTTTCCCCAACCATTTCATCCACATAATCAGACCCACGGGCAGCCCAGGTCCAACCACTTGACCCGCTACCAGAAACGTGCCTGTTGCACATTCCTCCTCACATTGCATGGGAAGCAGCATCACACCTTCCTCAACCCCTAGTGAACAGGAATAAGGCTTTGAGATGCTGAATCTTACTTCCCCTGTTATTTCAGCATAACTGATTTTGAGCTAACAAAGTGTAAGTTTATTACGGAAGGTTTAATTACGTTAGTGCTTTTACAGCCTTAGATAGTGTCTTGATCTATCTGGATTTAGAAGGTTTAACACTACATGGAGGAGGAAGAAAGGCAGAAGACCACATCAAAGGGACCACAAGGGCTTTGTTTCACATTCATTACCAGGAAAGCCAATATCAAATGTGCAAATGGCACTAAAGAAATTCACCGTGGAGATAAGGGGCCGCTCAAGGTGTTGCAGCACAAACACTGCTGCTGTTCCACTCTTTCTGGGGGAAATCCCTCTTTCACAGCAGGCGATGGGAGCTTTGGGGCTCAGCAGTGTGACCAGAGAACTCAATCTGCTGGGAGCACCCAGCAGAGCAGGGCACAGGCACGAGTGACCACAAGCGAGGTGTTGAAGTAGCTTAAAAACACTCCTCAGCTTTCCACGTATCCCCCTAAGCGTGGACAGTGTGGCTTGCAAATGTGCTAAGGGCTTGAAACCCCTGCAGAGATCAACCAAGCTCTGAGGTTCAGCACCTTCAGGATAGGAAAAAAAGCCACCAAACCACTCTGTATTTTAAAGCAGGTCTTACACGTATCACACGCATTGTGTTCAGACCAAGCCCTGTTCTCCAACGTGCGCCGTCATCTCTTCTAGAGAACATTAGCATTTATGAACAGTCAGTCTTTTAAAGCTGGGGCTTTGATCTTCTTCCCAGTTTTTTATTGAGATTCACCTCAGTGAACAGTGAAGCGTACGACCTAGCAGCAGAAGGCAGATTTTACATTTTACCAAGTCGAACAGAATAGAGAAAGCCATATGCGCTTTAAATGTGACAATTTGTGCCAGCTCTGGTTAAAATGCAACTACACATTTTTGAGCAAGAAAAGCCTAAAACAACTCTAGCCGGTTGGAATATCTGTGGATACTTTACAGCCCCTCTGCTCTCCATTCACCTCCAACCCAAGGGAAAACTAAATGCAAAGGAAAAGCATGGTGATGTATTGCACATCAAGTCCAAGATGCTTACCCAACCCTGCTCCAATAACACAACTACATGCACTGCTTTTGCAAGACCAGCGACCCACACGGGGTATTACCTCTTCATTTACATTCAGCCCTAACCTAACATGTCATGCAAATGGCACAGGAGGGAAAACAAAACCAGAAAACATCCCAGCCCCTCTCTTACCCCTGAACTACCAGATCATCTGCAGTTTCAAAGACATTTTAACAGGCACAGCTCTACATCTGCACCCCATTACGATCTAATTTGAAACAATTGCTATTCACTATCTCACTTGTTTTTCCTGGGCAGAGCAGCTTTGATGTCTCCCAGTTGACAAAAATACATAAGAATCAGGTATTTAAAAATATCAGCTGGCAGGTAGGAATTCGTTCACACAAACGACAGTATCAGCATTCAGCAAACAGAAACCAGAGCCCTGAGCACTCACGCCTGCCCCGGACACAACTACTGTACGGGGCAGGCAGATGTTTCCTCGCTTCTTCAGAACTCTCCTGTTATGAGTAACCACAGCTCATTCAAAGGGCACGGCCCCCTCCAGCCTGGAGCTGGGAAAGGAGGATTCCCTCTTATCCTTCTTGGGACAGCATTATCATCACTTGTTTTGCAAAACTTTGTGACAGTTGACAAGTTTGGTTTGATATAAGCAAGGAACAGCAAAACAAAATGTGAATCCAGATGATTCATCCCCTGCAGATATAACCCACGTTCGTTCTTTTCATTCCTCATACCTCAACTCTGACTTTGAATCTCTGGAGAGGACCCACCATCTTTTCTAACTATACATTTTGCGTAAGTCGCTCGCTGACATTTTAAAGGAAGGAAAATGAAATCAAAAGGAATTCATTTCAAGTTCAATACAGTAGATGGTTGGTATTTTAATCAACAAGGCAATAGCTTTCCTGTTCTTTAACCTACAAGAGAATATTAATATCTTACGAAAAACCATCCATCAGCTTCCAAATAATCCATATAGTCAAAAAGCTGACATTCTCCCCATGTGTTTAATCCTGCTATGTGACTCATACACTTATTTTTATCCTTATAATGACATTATTATTACTGGAAAACTTCTCTTTGCTAAGTCAGTCTCTGTAGGTGCCACACAAGAATTGAAAGCTTATGAAGTCAAAGAGGGCCTTTGGTTTTCAAGTCAGCTGGTGACCAAATGGCACATGTACTCTTTAAATGCAGATCTCGTACAACAAAGCAGTTGCTTGCCTCTGCAAAACTTTGCCCAAGAACAGGCTCCCATAGATAAGCCAGAGGTGGCTGAAAGTGTATTTAGCACATGGGAATTCTCTGGTTTGTTTTCATCGGAACATGAATAAGAAAGACTAACCTTATGCAACTGTGGAAGGGGAAAAATAAAGAACTAAACAGAAAAGCTCTAAGGCTCTGGTGACCCAGAAGAGAGCTGCAGCCCCCTCCAGCTAGAAACACAGGGTGATAGTGCAGGAGCACCCAACTGGTGTTCGGCTCTGATCAGACCCGCCCCCAAGTCCCACCTGCCCGCCAGCATGGTCACTTCTCCACATTCCTCATTGGAAAAAACTTGCAGATGAAGGGCTGGATGGGAAACACCAATATTCACCTGGGGAGATCAGCATCCCACAACGCTGCTGCTTCTTGATGGACTACAGCAGAGCCACCCTCCCCTACACAGGCACCAGTGGAAAAGCTTGACGTCCACCAAGCCATAGCACGGTCCACTAGCCAAGTGCTTAGACTGGGCAGAATTGGAGGGGAAAGCACCCACCTTGTCACAGCTGCTCACCCCTCCAAAAGCCCTCGTTACACCCTGACTCCCCCAGCATCGCAAAAAACACACCCCTTGCTTTGCAGGCAAAGTCATAAGGACAAGAGAAACCACCTTCCTAGCAGAATAAAGAGGGGTCCAAGTGGGCACCCAGCACAGGGTCCCTCAGAAAGGGCTGAGGTCTTCGACTCCTTGTAGCAGCTCCTGTAACCTCAACCCTCACAACATCCTTCAGTGGTGAAGGAGATGGGGGAGCAGAATGTGTCCCGTGCTTGCCCTAGCTGGGTTTGGCAGAGATCCAAAAAATTTAAAGAGCCAAGGAAAAGCAACTTAGAGATAAGATTTACAAGTAATTGGGAAATCTTCCACCAATTTGACAGGCAGAGGACCAGGTCACAAGCAGATGTGACTTGCCAGTATTTTTCTAGCATCCTGTCACCCTCATCGTGCACAGAGGCCGGTTTCCCAGAATTTTAGGCTAATGTACACAAACTCAAGGAGAAAAACCCCCAGTAACAGCGCTTTGGATTAGACGCATCCTAATCAGATTAATTCACTTCTAAATTGCACATTGTGCTGGCAAACAAGCCGTAGGTTATAAATATTTACAATTTCTGCAGTAACAAAATACGAACAAAAAACTACATACAGCTCATCAGGAACTGTGCTGAGTGCCAGGCACAAGAGCTTGGACTCTTGTGAGTCCAGTAGTTTAAGGTCTTTTTCCTCGTGGATGTTTCAACACATTGTTTAACCTACCACTGCTGTGGCAGGAGGGGTTTAATCCAGCACTGCCCCTGGAAGAGGCTCCACCACTCACTCCCACTCCAACCCCATCCAATCCCACGCTGGCCCATTGCCGGCGTGACTGTGGGGTGAAACAGAAAAGAGGCAGAAGAGACACTGCTGGGGACAAATGGCCAGAACAAGGTTGGGCTGAATCCCTAAAAGTTTTTGCAAAGGGGAGGAGAGGGTAGAGGGACAAGAACCAGCACAGGGTGGAAGAAGATTTTTTGGTGACGTCATAAGCAGATCTGGTTCATGTTGCCTGGGAAAATGTGTGTTATGGAGAGGTCTCATGTTGTGTCTAAATGGATCTAAGAACAGGATTTATTCAAGAAAAGTCCCCTCTCTCTGCCACGCAACCTAGGAAGAGATTAATGCAAAGATCACCCCGACACCAAGTGTGCTGCCAGGGACAGAGGGACACTGCACCTTCTGGTGGCAGTTCATTGTTCGTCGATTTGTCACAGTGTGAATCCAGTCTGGAGGCTTTATCTTGCACTCACAGCTGAGGCGCCTTCACACAAGACACCGTACATCTGTACGCATGTGTTCACATGTGTAAACACATCTGCAGAAAAAATAAATAGACAAGACTCAAACTTGGCAGATGCCTCAGAGTTGGTTTTCTTGGAAGGCTTCTTTCACACGAACATCTGAGTGGGGTGCTCCACTTTGTCTTTCCTCGCCACAAAGACCAGGAACGTGTAGAGGTCTAGGAGAAGCCTCCAGGTGTGCTTTAAAACATGCCATTTTTGAACTGCAGCTAAGAGGAGGACAGACACCCCATAATACAACCACCACCACTGGTGCGTGCCTAGAAGCCGGCAGCTCAGCCCTGCCTGAGCCCTGTGCTGCCAGCGCTGTGCCTGCCCAAAGCTGGGGAGTCAGCATTTGCTGAGGCATCTGGTATGTCCTCAGCTTGAACACACAATTAGTAAAGACCAACAGCAGATGCTTTGCCTACCTCAAAGTCCCATGGTGAAAAAGTCTTCAAAATTTATCAATGAGAACTGCAAACTTCCAGGAAAGCCGGAATGTTTCATGGGGTATTTCAGAGCAGGGACATTTTTGGTTTATAAATAAATCTGACAAATGACTGGACAGACTTCTGAAACCCCCTGTAAACCAAATGAGGCCACTCAGCTTAGAAGCATCTCTTAATTAAAAGCACTAGCAAACCAAGTCTCACACATGGTTGTAAAAAAGCCTGAAGAACCAGCAGCTGCCAAGGAAAAGCAATAAATAGTAAACTCCCACACACACCTTAATCCTCCTTGCTGGGCTGCTTAGCATCTGCTCATCTTTTCTCCACTCCTTTTGGAAAAGATATTCAAGAGCAAGAATGGATCATTTGAGGACTCCTGTTACTTGCAGGTTTTTTTCCAATCACTCTGAATGCACAAGGGAAACTTTTCCCAACTCCACATTGTCATGGGAACCGCAAACTTCTCCCTCATGTCTCCTGGCAGCTCAGGGCACCAAGCTGCTCCAGAGCCCAAGAGCACCTGCAAGAGGGGCTGACAATGTCTTGGGCTGATCCAGCTACTCACCACAGGCAAGCAGAAGGAAAAAGATGAGTCCATACCCTCCTTTTTGAGCTGCACTCAGCCACCGCACCAGCCTGCATAAACATGAAACCACATCCACAGCGCAGCTGGTAGGTGCTCACAGAAGGTCAGAAGGAGTTTAAAATGCAAATGTCTTTACAAGCAGTGGTATTTTCCCTTTTTATTAAAATAATAAGGATTTCTTCAGTTAAAGACTAATTCTAATTTCTTCTATACTGTAGAAAATGGGAGTGAGACACTGGGACATCTTCCCCTGCAAGACTAGTAGCCCCAGGCTCGTCCCAGCCTGCTGACAGAGTACAGCATCTCATTTCCAAATTCACCATCTTCAGTGGTTCCAATTATCATATTTTAAACAACAGTAAAACCATGCATGACACTATCATTAGGAATCTATCAAACACAAGAGGAGCTTCCATACAGAAATCAGACAGCACAAAGCCAAGTTTTTATGAGGAATGTGTTTCCAAAGTCCTGGAAACACTTTTCCTGACACTTATAAACCCTCCATATTCCGAGAGCGCTCTCGTAGTCCAGGGTTTAGACTTAGAGCTACTCTTTTCAGACGTAAGATGTCTAAGTTATGCCCTCTGGGAACATTGTGTGCCATCAGATTTATCCTTTAATTTCTCGGCTGGTTTACTCTAAATCACAAAGCCTGCTTGCAGCTGTCCTGAACCAGGCAGCTGGTCTCTGGGGAAGATGAGTGCCACAGGAGGGCAGCGATACCAGCGCCACCAACCGCCTCCTGTTACCCACCTACTCTCAGTTAAAAATAATAATAGTTTTTAAAGTCTAAACATCTCTTCAGCCATCTGACTTGTCCCCAGGCCTGAAATGGGATGCTAGCAACCAGCATCATCTTCCTCTGAGGAAAGCTGACCTTCCAGCCTGCGGCTGACTCAGACAGGAGCTGTAAACAACTGCAATTTATTCTTCCCCCGCAGCCATTTGTCCTCTCTCCATCTCACACCACTCTGCAGAGTTCAGCTGCCCGCCTGGTCAGTGTGCTCTAACACTCACTTTTGTTGTTTGTGGTAGAGGAATCTCTTGTGCTTGAAACGACGCCTACCACTGCAGCACAGATTTACCTTTGCTCAAACCACTGCACTGCAGAGACACTGAATAAAGCCTTTGAAACTCACTCTTTTTGCTCTGCCTTCCTTAAAAAAACAACCCCACAAATTAAACTGCGTAATTACCCCTCCCCAATATTTTCCCTCAAGAATTTCCTTGCTACACTGCCACATCACCTGGAAATCCGCTCATCCCTGATTTTCAGCAATGCTATGACGTGCCAGGGTAATTTCCAGCACCAAAAATGCAGCATCTCTACTGGCTTGACATTTCTCTGCTAACCTCAATCCAAAACCACTCTAGCTCTTTCCTTCCGCATTACAGCTGCCAGAGCTGCATTTCCAATAACCTTCACACCTTTCACTCTGCGCTTTACAGCACATGTTATTGCATTGCTCTGACAGAAAAGGCATTTTATGGCCACCCAGAGCACTGATCACTCAACGTTACATTGACTGTTCAACACTGAAAACATTAAGTTTGCAAAGGAAAAAAAGAAAAAAAAATTAGGACTTGTGATATTCAGCCCCTTGAGTTAACGGCCGGTCGTCCAAGCAGCAGCATGGCCACAGGGGTGACTATGAGCACATCTGCGAGGTGAGGTCCCTGCAGGATTGAAGCACTCGTGTTGAAAAGCACGTCTGTCTTTCACGAGCATATCTGTGAGAGTAGTGAAAAGATACTGCCTCTCCCCTGC
Source organism: Buceros rhinoceros silvestris (assembly GCF_000710305.1). Taxonomy (NCBI): domain Eukaryota; kingdom Metazoa; phylum Chordata; class Aves; order Bucerotiformes; family Bucerotidae; genus Buceros; species Buceros rhinoceros. Next base: position 13,520 of record NW_010416974.1, on the reverse strand, counting down.
AAAACATCAACCTCCACAACACGTACTGGTGTACGGTGAACAAGCCTGCATCCCATCAATCGCAGAGGTCACATTGCTCCCCGTGAGCGTGGGGCAAGAAAGTCTCCACTAACAAAGCCTGTCGAGCACAGCACTAATTAACTCTGTGGAAGTAATTTGTTATTAAACAGCTCTGAGCAGTACTGCCAAGGCACTAGCTGGACTCTCAGCATGGTGGTCTCTAAACACTGACCGCAGGGTTTTAGCCACATGGTTTTATCTTTTCTGGCAGAATCACTTTGCTGAGGGGGTGAGTGAGCCATGCTCAGCCCTGCAGCTCAGGATGGGTTTAGCATCTGCTGTGCTCTTGAGCAGAGTCTGGGTGCCACGAATGCGGTAATTAGGCTGCCTTGGTAATGACAAATACCAAGTGCAACGTATTTAAGCTGACTGAGCTGACTAGGTAGAGCCCTCTCAGGGACCTTCTTGAGAACCCGAGCTCTTCTGGTCACTCAGTTTTAGAACTCCAAATCTGAGATGTAAGGGCAGCCGAATCCCCACTGCTTGTGGCTCCCAAGCAACCCAGAGGCTCTGTGACCGATGGCGCCAATGCCATTGCCCAAACCTCCAAATCCAGTGCATATTACACCAAAATATTTTTTCATGGCAAGCCTCCAACTACATGATTAAGAAAACTGTTTTATGGCCCCAATTACAGCACAAGTCTTCACCACCAGCGATGAGCTGGACATCTTTTAAGCCCTCCTTTTAAGTTCTGCCAAATCACAGGGTTTCAGCGTGCCACAAAAGCCTGATTCAGCCCCGTTCACCTCCAGGCAGAGGAGCTGGGGTGCACAGCCATTTTTTTGGTTGTTTTGGGAAGTGCTCGCAATCCCTCAGAACAACTCTGGTGTACGTTAACACCTCTGCACTACTGCAGAGCCCACCAGCAGCAACAGCTAGCAGCTATGTCAAACCATGCACCACAGCTGTGACCAACAAACCGAATGGTACTAGCCTCTGCTTTTCTTGTATTTTCTTTTTTATAAATTAACGTGATTAAAAGCAGAAGGAAGCAATGACTAATCCCCAAAATAGAAGAAAAGGTTGGGTCAAAGTGACATTGGCAAGAGGAAAAAAAGCTGTCAAGGGACACAGTGATTTCAGCTCAGCAGCCTTTGTGCTTATGAAATTGTAAGCCATCATTTCAGATTTGAACAAAGCCACAATTGTCCAATTCAAAGCTTTTTGCTTCCTTAAGCTATTAAAGTTCCTCAACAAGAGAAATTTCTTTATGGAAACAGGAGCAATGCAGGAATTACACCATCAAACCCATATACTTTTAAATTGCCTTTTAAACCAACAGGACAAGAAACAAGAATACAAACAGACTTTAATACTGGGTTGAGTTTAGTACCTTAATTCATTAACTAGAACACAAGAAGATTTTCTACCTTTGTGGAGTTTTTTCTGAGTTATGTAAAACGAGAGCCCAGTCCCAGGTTTTTACTCTGCCTTAGAAGGCATCATGGAAGCTTCACTGATGGTGCCAGTTTAGAGACGAGACAAAAGGCGAATAGAGTTACCTGCTCATCATCCGCTTCCTCCGTGTTCACTCTGAGCTATCAACAGCATAGTTTTAACTCTTTTTTTGGCATTATAAAGACCACGAGACAACCAGGAACAAATGGCTCAAAAAACATCAGACACTCAGCAGCCAAACACATCTCAAGCCAGACATGAGGGTCTTAGTACTAATATAAAATATTAGTACATTTTCTGTGTTAACAGCAAAATATTTGGTGCAACCAGTTCCTCCTTTCTGATGTCTCCATTTCCAACAGAGAAAAGAAATAGCAACATTTTAAAGTATACGAGTCCAAGCGATGCATGAGAATGTAATTGCTGGGGCATTTTACGTGCTGTAAAGCTATATTGCAAGATGATTGATTTCTTACGGCTGAAACCGTCATGTTCAGGCAACATTAAGCTTTGAGTCATGGTATTTAATCTGCAATGTGTCGCAAGATCTAGATTAAAGAGGACAATTGCATATTCTTTTCCAACCTTTAAAATTCTCAATAAAAACATACCAATGGCAACAAATTAGGGAACCTGTGTGTTTCCTTCCCTTTCTTGGCTACAAAATATACTGAACATGTAACTTATTCTGTTTGGGGAGTCAGGGGAGATGAAATATGTAAGTCACTATGGGAATTTCTCACTCAAAAGCAGGATAACATTCTCCTCTCAGAGCCCCACAGAAGTGCGGGGCTGTGATATGAAGCTCAGCTCTATGCCCCAAACTCCCAGGGAGGGCAAAATATCTCAACCAAAATCAGCTGGACAGGATCAAAATACCAAATTACATTCCTAGCCATCAAATAAGCTCCCCAGCATAGCACAAGAAACCAGTTTCTACCCCATCCTAAACCAGATATTAGAGTCATCAGAGCTATGTTTTGTGGTACATTTCCAAGAGCAGCTTTGGTTCACAGCACGCTTGGTAACATAGGGTTTTCTTTAGGGAACAGCTACTTTCCCGAGATTTCCAGCCTGTTTATGAACCTGGAAGACCAGGTTCACATATCAATTGACTCGTACAAGATTGAAACTGAAAACACTGAAAAAAATACAGAAACTAAACCCAGCAACGAGTCAGAACTGGGACACACACTGCTGACACCAACAGTGGACTGATGAGCAGCAGGAGGAGAGACCGGAAAAAAAGAGAGCATTGCATAATTGCCTTTACCCAGCCCAGAGGAACCCTTTCCTGGAGGACATCAATGGCTCTTGATGCCAAGCAAGATGCCTCCTATTTCTCAGTCCTCTCCAGAAATGCAAACCCTGAGGCCAACTCAGCAGCCACGGGCTCAGCAGTGTCTCAGAGATGCCTCTTCAGAGGCAGCTCCACGTCACTGAGCAGCACCTGTCCTTCGCTGTGCTCTGCACCTCTGCCAGTCCCCATCACAGCCAAAGAACCAGCTCAATGGAAGGGCTCCAATTTCACGTAAATAAAGCACATACCAGCTTTCTTCTCAGGTTACCAATTTAAAGCATGAGACTAAAATGGCTCATGAAGACTCTGTGAAGTCTAGAAGCACCAAATCCTGTAAGGAGCTATGGAAAGCAATCATCCATCAGTTTATTTAAACTTGCTCACTGAAAATATTCAAGCAGGAATTTCACACAGAGATAAGCCATTCGTTAAGGCAAGAGGTTACGGTAAAGATACGAGCTATTGCATGTGTGCGGGCATAGGTTACGAGAGAGAGCATTAGGACTGGATGGCATTTCCAATTTAATCCCCCTCTTCAGCTGCAAAGAGCTTTATGAAACAAATTTTGCCAAGAACTAAAAGTTTTCCACACGTCGTCTGAGCCCGAAGGCAGTTTTCCTTGTAAAACTCTTAGTGAAGTCAGTTATAAGTGCTAGAGAAAAGGAAAACTCAAACCAGGTTTCAGACAACCCATTGGTTGAAGGAAGGAAAAACCCAAACTCACAGGAAAATTTATTCATAATTATTTTCACTGAGAAAGCAGAATATTTCTGAACATATGGACATCAGCATTTCCAACTGGGAGAGGGGAAACCTCTGAGTTGGATAGTCCACACGTCATGAAATACAATCCTTTCCTCAAAGGCCTGACAATCTGAGGCTGACTCTGGCTGTGTCCAAAGACTCAAACAGGCCAGAAAAAAACTCAAAATAATTCACCACCAGCCCATATTTTGAAGTATGGAGAAAGAGAAAGGAAAATTTCAAGATGATTAAAGTATCATCAAGTCGGGACAAAGTTAAAAATTCTTATTAGAAAAAGGAAGGCAGTATCACAAAGTCAACAAAGCATTTAGGAAAGAAACTGATGTTTCAAGAGAACAACTCTTAATTCGCCCTCCAATTTTATCTTCCTAATTAATATTTTGCAATTTCCTTCCAAAATGGTGAACAGGAACCTGCCATTTTCCACAGCTCCCCTCCAGCCAGCCCCTTTCAGGAGAACTCCAAGAAGAAAAAATGTGATGGGGAAGAAAAAATGTGATGGGAAAAAAAAAACGTTCCTGAGGGAGGCAGAGCACTGCTTTCACATGCATTTCTCACCAGTTATTCCCCTTCTCCCAACATTACGATGTAATTTCCTCTCCAAGGTATTCTTTATCGCTGGAGATTAAAGGCACATTCTGCGCCTGTTTGATTTGGCCTGCGCTCAGATAAACAAGTAAACTGCAGGAACGCAGAAGTCGACAATCAAGATCAGTCGAGTTGACGGCAACCAGATAAAAAGAAGCAGGTCAGGGTCTGGTTTACTTCATTTTCTTACACATCCTCTTACCCTGCTACAGATGGGGGTCTGGGAGGAACTATTGCTCACTTACACAAAGCCACCTATTATTTATAATAAAATAATTACTTTTGAAAAAAAAAAAATCACAGCTGAAGTCAGCTTTCAATGGCACCACCTTCTATGGCCTTTTCCACCAAAAAGTTCACACCACAAGAAGCGATGATTTTTTTCTGCCACCTTCCGCCTTCCTCTCTTGATCTAAAGAAGTACTTGCTGTCTTTCCTGCCCTGAAATGCCAGGAGATGCAGTGGGACAGACTTTGGAGAACCAGCACTGGGAATAGGTGATCTGCTGTATTTCTACGCATGCATACACCATGTGCATATAAATAAAAACATATATTAAAGCATTCACAATTTTTTCTTAATTTAAATGAAAGCCACCACTCCTGCACGCAGAATGCAGATGTGAAGCAAGCTCCAATGTGCTGCACTGGGCTCAACCTTGACTTAATCTTCAAGAAATAGGGGTGAAAAAAAAAAAGGCACCAATAAAAAAAAAACCAAACCTACAACATAGAGCTGGGGCAGCCAAGAACAGCAGCACTTGCTCTGCACTGGATAACTTTTCTCCCTTCTACCCCACAAAGGGCCAATGTGTCACCCAAGTTGTTTCAACCCAGTTATTTACCACAAACCCAAGCCACTAAAAGCTCAAAGCTTTGCAAATTTTATCAGCTTGAGAGGATTAAACTTCCTGCATCCCCAAAGACAAATATGGCAAGCTGCCCACTCCTGGAAAAGTTTGCCAAAAGGTATTTTAGGGCCACTTCCCAAATTAACTAATTCGTGGGTTTATGACTTCATTTGGGTTTTGGTTTTGTTTTTAATTAACCACTTCAGAAAGGGAGATAGCACAAACCTTAATTTTAGGCTAAAACCCGTAAACACTAAATGCAGTTCTTATAGCAAGCAGTTAAAACGAGGCATTCATGGTGTACTGCTCTGGGAGCTTTACTGATAGTTAAAGATGACATTCCGTTCAGCAGAGCTGGGGCAACATATAATACTGTTCATAAAAGAGAACAGATTCAAGCTGAGCAAACAAAGCCTATGAATTTGCACTTACCCTCATAAATAGTTAAAGTGATGTAGGAATAAGCGCAGAAAGGGAAGGCAGTTTTCAAAAGGATAAGAAACAAGAAAACATCTTGATTCCTAGTGGATTTATTCAGTCTGTTGCCTGGTTGGAGCACATCACAAGTGGAAGACAAGGACTTCAGGAAAGCAGAAAGAAACTGAGCTCTAAGAAATAAAGATCTGGTTTTATTGTTTGTGGAAGACTGGGCCAAGGGTAATAGAGAAGCAGTTTAGAAGCAAGTCTTCTTGAGGCCAGAAAGAGCTTATAGTTTTCCCTGCCGTACCATGAAACGTTTCTGTGGAGCGCAGGGCTGAGCTCTCAGCTCATGGCTGATCTTAACACGCTCCAAAAGGGAAGTTTTGCAGCAAACTGCCCGCCAGCGTTTGAGAGAGTCCCCTGCACAGAGCAGCTCCTGTGGTCTGCAGGCGTGCTGCTGCTGGATACCACAGGCTGGGGAGACCCAGTGTTAAAATACACTCAAGAACAGCAAAGCTACTCCCTCAGCCTGACCACAAAAAGTAATTTCTCTAGTAAACACATCTTTAGGTCACTTTAAACGCACAGGTGCTTTCAGTGTTGGTGTGGGATGCAATAATAAACTTAAATCCCACTGATCTTCCCACCATCCACCCATGAGGCTACATTAGGAAAAAACACAAGTCTAGGGACCAACACCTTGCAGGCTCTCACTGCTGGCTGTGCCATGGCACAGAATCTTCACTTTGTCCTCTGAAATCAGGAGGATTTGCCCCTTTCCTTGCACTGAAACAAACCCCCATGACTTCTGGTGCAGCAACGCTTCCCCATCTTGCTTGGGATTGCTGTTGTGATAAGCAACCTCCCAACCGCCCAGCCTGGGCATAAGTAACTTGCAAGCACATGACAAACCATGCTTAATACATCACGGCTACAAGACTGCAAGGAAGGCAGGCAAGATGCCATCAGGTCAGACAACCAGTAACAGCTCGGTGGAAGTTGGTTTTGTAAGTAGATTGGCAGAAAATCCAGTTGCTGCTAATGGCCATGCTGCCAACAAAGCCAAGAGACCTACAGGAACCCAGCACGTGGCCCATGTGTGTCTGGGGAAAAAGAGAGCAGAGTCATTCCAGAGCAAGAGGAGGACACTTCCAGTAGGGAAAGCCAGCAGCCGTGGACAGAGGTCAGAGGAGCAATATTCTTCATCTGGCCCAGGGGAAGAACGCGAACCAAGAAAAATCACCGGCAGGACAACCTGAGATCTGCGCAACTGCGCTGCACACTGCCAACTTGGCCAAGGCGTACAGGCAAAGTCAGTCTCCTAAAACGTCCCCCTTCTCTCATCCTACCCTATCCTCACATGCTGGTTGGCACATGAGGAAAAGGAAAGGCTGATGGGGAGGTAGGGGGTGAGGCAACCGAGAGCCTCATGTCCACAAACCCTCTGCTAGATGGCAAAGTGCCCTGCTGCAACCGGCAAGGGATTAAGGGGACACCTGCAGAGAGCAGCAGCGTGGCCAGAGGCACTCAGGGCAGGAAGCAGAGCTCCACAGGGACTTCACGGCCACCGAGCCAAAGCCCTGCTTCCCACTGGCAAGACACACAGGGAAGGGAGAAAGGAAAGCAAATCCCCATGGTCAGAGACCTGGATGCATCTGCCTGGCTGCACTTCACCTTGGGGAACGGTGGCTGAGCCATGACAAGGCAGAGGAGAGCCAAAAGGCTCCATGAGAGCCACTGCAAGTTGTGCAGCTGTTCTCCAGGAGATGAGTATGGAACTGGAGGCACAGGCCAAAGAAGAAACCGCTTGTGCGGAAGGAACAGAGTCAAGCAAGAAAGAATTTAAGAGAATATAATTATTGGAGCACGTGGGTGGGTCTTAATTCACTCTAAAATAGCTCCCATGGATGGTATCTAGAGCTCAAGTCAGGAAATCGTGAGTCACTGGGTTTTAGCACCTCTATCAGCCTGCCCAAATGGTGGTACTGGAAACTCAGAGCTGCACAATATACAAGCCTTGTCCATAAGCGTTTGCTTCCCACTAAGTCTGAACATGCATTATTTTGGCAAAAGACCATTTCACATTTAATTTCACAAGTTAAAAATAAAAAAAAAAAATCTCTTCTTTTGAAACCAGAACATAATAAAGTGAACAAGCAGCATGATGCTCATTTATTTCTTATATAGCCCAGAAGGAATGTAATTTAAAATGTGAACTCTGGCAATTCATCACACGGTCTTTCAGACTTCAGAATTTTCAAAGAAGAGACTAAAATGAGCAAGATGTTAAACACTGAGAAATGTCTACAACAGACACCAGAACTATCAGACATCGGGATATTTGCACCAAGTTCAGCTCATTGCTGGTATAAACCTCCTGACTTTCAGACAAGCAAGTCTGGCACACTGCTCAGAAAACATCCATGACATACTATTTATATCATCGCATCTGAAAATTCAACATAATTATATGGAGGAGGTTTTTTAATTAAGGTATTTATGGACTGCAGGTGACAGAGCCATTAAACTTCTTGGGCAGACCATAGCTATGCGAGATGTGCACAAGAATTAGTGCGAGCACTTGTGCTCGTCACTACTCTGTTGAGGAACACTGAAGATTTGTGCTAGATATCTAAAGATAGGACATTTCTGAACCTGATTCGCTTACGCAGCAGTTTGATATACTGAAACAGAGCTTTTCACATCAATGTTCTTCGCCCAGGTCAATCCTGATCATCCTGGACAAGGTGTCTGCTGGACCAGGAGGACATCAGGAATATCCCAAGCCAGAGCTCCTCCGAGCAGGATGAGACACACTGAACCATTGCACAAATTCGGTTTTACGTTACCACTGATGGAAGAACAGTGGCTTTTCCATACGATACGCTGAAGTGACCAGCAAGCCCGTTCACCGCTTACAGTTAAAATTAATAGGCGACCTTGCCCTTCCTTATCTGGGCAGCAGTGATTTCCTCATCCAGGCAGTGAAGTCATGCCAATTTTGCCCTCTGGGCCTCACGAAGCACACAGCCTAATGCACATTATCCGGGAGCAGCCAAGCCAAAAATTTTTTAGCACAGAGATATTCTTGTATCTGCTCTCATTAAGCAATTTCCTGTGGTATTTACTGAGTGGCCACAGCCTGCCAGCACACCCCAGCCGTAC
>NW_010416974.1:3671-4858 GCF_000710305.1 Buceros rhinoceros silvestris | reverse complement strand
TTTTTTTTTTTTTTTTTTTTTTTTAGGGACTAACAGTGATGCTCAAACAGCTGAGAAGTCTGGGCAAGAAAACACAACCCGACTCTGTCACCAAAGTTATTTCTACTGCTGGCTCTGCAGGAGTCTAAGGGCATATTACGTTCATTTGCCCCACCAGGAAGAAAAAATACATATTTAATAGGCATTTTTTTACTCCTAAGGTAAAAAAGAGTTTTTAAAGCAACCTGCTAGAAAACAGTAAGAATTAGTGTCAAACTTACATTAAGCAAACAACCAAACTCCTCTTTCTTCTGTGATTTGCCAAGCACCCGATCCCAAGTAAGCTTTCAGGACTCCTGCCTTATCCACCACTTTGGTGCAGCTCTCTGAATACAGCTATATCCTTGCTTATCTGCTGGGCAAAATCCATTTAACTCCAAAATCATTTTTTGGGGAAAAAAAAGTGTCAGCAGTTTCACAAATCTTCTGACACGTTGGGCTCTTACTTACATTCAAAATTAGCTTTTTTTTCCCCCTATTGTAAGTTGTAGACTGCATTTCTCATGCAACTAAACAAAGCAGCTGCGAGAGTTAATTAAACATTACACCACTCCTCATACACTCCCAAGCAGGCATTGTTTTTTATTTCACAAGATTTAAAAAAATAAATATGAAAGATAAGGGAGGAAACAAAAAGAAGTCCTAAGCTAAGCACAAGTTGGATTGAATTAGAGTTAAGTCAGCCTGGACTTAGCTGGTGACAACTTCTGCAAGGGGACTGAATCCAGAAATGCCTCGAAAATGGTAAAATTTGTGTTGAGCTTGCAAGAGAGATCCACAGTGAACTGGTTTTCACCACTACAAACAATCGTAATTTTTCTCATTTTTCTACAAACTATTTTCTTCCTCTTTCAGGGACCAACAGCATCGCCTGTTTTGCTGCCGGGAGCGGTACAGAGGACACCCTTCAGATAAGGGTTTATTTCTATACCTTCAAAGAAGAAAGCAAACCCATTTTCTCTGCATTAAGCGGTCTTAAAGATGGGATTTGAACTGCTCTGGAAGCATTTATATAATTGAATTATAATTTGCTTCATTTAGGCTTGCGGTCTCTTGTGCACTGTCCAGTGCAGCAATCAGGCATTTTCTACAATTCAATTACAAATATACTCAGGAACCTTTTAATCTCATATTAGGTTTCGTAATTG
>NW_010416974.1:3338-3559 GCF_000710305.1 Buceros rhinoceros silvestris | reverse complement strand
CTGCTGTCAGCATCAAGTCTCAGTGTTCAGAGAGTCCTCTCAAATTGTGTGCAAAGCCTAATGGTGAATTATTTCAGATGTTTATGGCCAAAAAAGGTCCAATTATGTGTAATGCATAGGGTAAGCCAGATTTGAAGGACCAGATCATAATTACATAAGTGGGCATAAATCCACTCACGTGGGAATATTCAATGGAGCAGCAGCAATTTGTGACTCTTTCC
>NW_010416974.1:0-3278 GCF_000710305.1 Buceros rhinoceros silvestris | reverse complement strand
TACAACTTTTAAGCTCTGGGGTTTCCTTGGAAGAAGAACATATACATGGTATTGAACCAAGGCAAAATGTAGAGTGTAATCAAGTTTGTGGCTGGAAACACATCCTCTCTTGGTAGAAAAGAGAATATTTGTATTTTTAGAAACTGGAAAAAATTCACAGTAGTACATCTGTTAAACAAACATGTTAGAACTCTTGCCTAAAGTAATGGAAAATGTCATGCTCTACTGATAGAGCAGTGTAGGCAACAAGCTCTGTTAAAAACTAAAACCAGGTGTTACCACTTTGGATTTTAACAGGAATAAACCCTGAACACATTGGTTTACAGAATTAGGGTGAATCACAAGGGTCTTTTTCCAGAGAAGCACCAGTTCTCCTGTTCCGTGGTCGGCCCAGGCAGCACGGGAGAGCTCACTTCTCACAGAAGCTCATTTCCTTTCAAAATCATCTGAAGATCAGAGATTGTGTTAATCAAAATGTTTTTATACAGTTAAAATGTGTTCAGAAACAAAAAGTATTGCCCGGTGTTTTGAATTACCTACCAACATTTCCATGGAATTTACTGATGCGTTGGCTTCTGCAGATATCTTACCCTCTTACAGAAAAATGGGGTAATTTTTAAGTGATAAAATTTCCAAAGCACATACGAAAACACGGAACTAACTGAGCCGTACCAAAGCTTCACAGGACTATTCTCCTGTCCTTACAGCTGCAGCAGAGCAGATCCAACTCTACCAGCAATGACACCCACAGAAATTCACGGGTCTTGAAGGAGTCGTGTTGGATTTACTCTTCTGTAACTCACAGCAATACTGCGGTAAAGCCAAACCACCGTGGGGTCAATGCCCCATCCCACCTCTGCCAACATGCTCCAGCCCATCACATCAGCTACTATCTTTTCACCACCTGAATACCTTGAGAGATACATCACTTATTCCCTCACCCTAATCTCCTGCAAAAACTTTCGGCTCGTAACACATAGAAAGTTGTTACCATTATACACTGACTTACAAAAGTTACAAGGTGCTACTTTCTCTGTGCAACCAGACCAGAAAAACCGAGATGGATGCCAAGAGGAAAATGGGCAGATCCACAGAACATTTGGTTTGACAAAAGCAGAGGCTTGTACGCAGCAAGTATCCACTTCAAAGCCCAAATTCAGACCGGTGCTCTGTTTCCCACTTGTTTTGGTTTGATGGTTCATGCACGCAGTTTCATGAAGCAGCATCCAGTTTTACCCCGAAGGCTCTTTTAAAAATAAGCCAGTGAGAAGAAAACCACTGAACAGCTACCTAAAGTGAACCTCCGGAGTCACAACAAGCATCAGACTGATTTTCCCCCTATATGCTGGGGTAGGACCAAAGGAGAAGAAAGTTTTCCACCTTCCGCACCATGTGTTGTGTGTTTAAAGAAAAGTAATCTACGTTTTCAACACACGATATTCATAATCAGACCACTTCAAATAGTTATAAATGTTCCTTCAGCCTAAACACACGTAAACAACACCTCTCAGAAGAGAGCTGAACTGCTGTGGCTTATCGCAATACAAAACCCAGTAGCTCTGGGGGGGTCCACAGAGCTGCAACAGTTTGAGATGTGCAAAAGGGAAAAAAAAAAAAAACCAAAAAACACACAGCCCCTCCAGCACGGTGGGCTGCACAGTCAGACGTGGGCAAGCACAAGCGTGAGCCTAATGGCTGACCTTGTATTCTCCCGCTGGCATCTGAGGATGTCCAAACACACATGATGGATTTTACAGCGCAGACTGTTAAGTGTCACACCCTTCGACAGCAAGGCTTAGCCTTACAAACCAGTATCGTGACCCAGGGTGGCATGGGGTGAGGCTGGCTGGAGAGGGACACCGTATCTCCTGTGGATTGATTGGTTTGCAGTACCCGGTAGCACCACGTGGGCAGTGGATTGAGAGCAGCACCATCCTGCTCTGCCAGGCCTGACGTGGCTGCGGATGGGGACCGGACCCAGCTTTGGGCCCCCCAAATCATCAAAACCTCCTGCACAGGGAGCTGGACAAGAGCCCTCCAGCAACCCCTTCCCACCAACGTTTCTTAGGAAGAGGCAATAGCAGCTCAAACAGTTCAGACAAAGATTTTTCCTGGGGTTACAAACTATTTTGCAGCCTTTTCTTAACAGCCTAAGGCACCTGCCCTTCAGCAAGCCGGCAGCCTGTGTCCTTGGAAGGGGACAGCCCTGCTCAGAGATGTTATTGTCAAAAAGCGATGGTTCACTTTTGAAGTGGTTTTGACACTCTATCACAGCTACAAGAGTTTTAACCAAACCAGTAAAAGGAGATCTAACAGCACTTTTGGGGTGCTCATCATTCCACACAACTGCGAGCCTCTGGCTGGCACAGCTGCTGCTATAACACCCCAGCTCACCCTGCTGTAACCCCATTCAGGATTGTCACCTGTTGCTTGTTCCAGACAGGGCTAAAATGAGCTTTTAAAAATGGATTTTGATATTACAAACTTTATGTGCATAGCGAGGAACAAAGCAAAACAAGCACAAGGCAGCAAGAGATGCCACACAGCCTGCGATGGGAGAGGCACCTTCCAAATGAGACCCAGATGGATTTTTCTCCCCGAATTCTTTGCCCAGCCCAAGAGGATGGGCCAGATTGTCAAAGAACAAGCACAATGAAGCACATTGCTCTTAAATACAATCATGCTGTGAACTAAAGTGAACACTCGGGACAAACAGAAGTGAGGCATCCATATGCCCTTCTGACAGATTTCACTATCCTCTCCTGCATCTTACCTTGAAAATTAATTTGTCAAGTACTTTCTATATCGCAACATCACACAAACAATTATCAAAAATAGTCAGAAACAGTCAATTACACCTTTTTTTTTTTAACCTGCTCAGTAACAGTCCCATGAATTACAAGCCCTCGGGTCACGTTGTTTCCAGGGTGCGCATAACAATGGTCCTTAACTAAGGTTTCTGGGTGCAACAAAAGCAAGGAAAACCAACCAGGCATACCTTGCCTCTCCCAAAACACACACCCACCCTCGGCATACAAATTCCAGAGTTTTAAGATGATTCACTTTAATTACTGATCACACCAAAGACTTTAGTAACAATTAAAATGTCTCTATTGTCTTTTTCTTCCGGATCAGAAATATCCCAGTGAGCTCTGAGTGCATCTGCATTTCTACGTTCATCCACAGCAGCCCAGACCATTAAGCCAAGACCAAGAAGTTTGCAGAGAAGTCATCTCATTGGATTTACCTGGATTTTTCCTTTCTCCGCGCACCCCCCG